>NW_022881530.1:0-69793 GCF_004382145.1 Drosophila mauritiana
ATAGCTCCCAATATTACATCGTAGGTCATCTGGCGTATTGGCTTTCAGAGGTACATGAATTAAAACAAAACCATTACAAGTTTAGTTTATTAGTAAACAGCATACGTTTTAATTAGCATTAACGATGACGTGGCCAAGACTAGAACTGACTTAATTTCAAAAAAACATTATATATAAAATTATCAATATTATAATTTAAAAATATACTAGAAAGATTAAGTTTACTTAAAAATATTCTAAAAATATTCGGTAAATATATGTTAAAATATTAAGTTGACAAACACTAGAAATATATACCATAAACAAAAACTATATTTGCACTGTGCCGTGTAGCTTACGTGCCACTAATGAGAATCGAGGAGGAGGGCGCAAAAAAAATATTCTAAAAATATTCAGTAAATATATGTTACAAATATTAAGTTGACAAACACTAGAAATATATACTAGAAACAAAAAATATTTTTGCACTGTGCCGTGTAGCTTACGTGCCACTAATGAGAATCGAGGAGGAGGGCGCAAAATTTTTACTTGCAAAATTTTCCATTTGCTTAGTTTAATTTCTAATTTAATTACTTATTCTCTCATTGTGTGTGTGTACCATCTTCAGTTTGCAGCCTTTGGGATAATCTTTTGTCTCCCTGAAGTGTGTGTCTGTATGTGTGGTGTGTGGAGTCTGCTGTTTGCATGTGTGTGAGTGTAGCTTGTCATATATTTATTTTATGACACATCGAGTCCGCGAGTTCGATATTGTCAATAATTTTATGAAGTAAATTTTGTGTTCACCTCAGCATCATTAGTCATGTATTAGCAAGTGTTTCAAATTTCATGTTGCTAGTTTAAGTACCGCTAGTTTATATTAATATTTTTGATTTTGATTGTCGATTATGAAAACAATAAGAACTTATTTAAAATATATGAATTATTCAGATACGAACCTCTTATTCTTTGGTCCTTGATTAAGACATCCTTTTCGCTGATTGTACATTCGGATAGCTCCCAATATTACATCGTAGGTCATCTGTCGTATTGGCTTTCAACGGGAACTTATAATTGAAACTAAACCATCATAAGTTTCACCATAGAATGTTTTGTTATGTATATTTATTAGCAATTGTTGTAAATTTCATGTTGTAGTTAATAACCGCTAATTAATATTTAATATTTTTTGAGTTTGATTGCCGATTATCAAAACAACATAAGTACTTACTTATTTTAAAAATATAACGATAATATTAAATATTTTTTGATTTTGATTGTCGATTATCAAAACAACATTAGAACTTATTTTAAAAATATAACGAATTATTTAGATACGAAGCTCTTATTCTTTGGTCCTTGATTTACGACATTCTTTGTTCTAATTTTACATCCGCGCAGGTCCTGAAACTACATCGGAGGTCATCTAGCTTATTGGCTCCCAGAGGGTACATGAAATTAAAACAAAACCATTACAAGTTTAGTGTTATTTGTAAACACAATGGGCATAAGTTTTAATTAGCATTAACGATGACGTGCCAAGAATGGAACTGACTTAATATCAAATGGACCACGTCATCAATATATGATACCATCTCTGGTACGTAGATTTCCTATGAATTGGAATTTTATATTAAATTCGATATTGTCAATAATTTTATGAAGTAAATTTTGTGTTCACCTCAGCATCATTAGTCATGTATATGCAAGTGTTTCAAATTTCATGTTGCTAGTTAAGTACCGCTAATTAATATGAAATATTTTTTGATTTTGATTGTCGATTATCAAAACAACATAAGAACTTATTTTAAAAATATAACGAATTATTTAGATACGAACCTCTTATTCTTTGGTCCTTGATTTACGACATCCTTTGTGCTAATTTTTACATCCGCGCAGCTCCTGAAATACATCGCAGGTCATCTAGCTTATTGGCTCCAGAGGGTACATTTAATTAAAACAAAACCATTACAATTTTAGTGTTATTTGTAAACACAATGGGCATAAGTTTTATTTAGCATTAACGATGAAAAGAAGTTGTCCATGTTGTAGTTAATAACCGCTAATTAATATTAAATATTTTTTGATTTTGATTGTCGATTTTCAAAACAACATAAGAACTTATTTTAAAAATATAACGAATTATTTAGATACGAACCTCTTATTCTATGGTCCTTGATTTATGACATCCTTTTCGCTGATTGTACATTCGCATAGCTCCTAAAATTAAGTCGTAGGTCATCTAGCGAATTGGCTTCCAGAGGGAACTTATAATTGAAACTAAACCATTATAACATTTCACAATAGCATATTTTGTTATGTATATCTATTAGCAATTGTTATAAATTTCATGTTGTAGTTAATAACCGCTAATTAATATTAAATATTTTTGATTTGATTGTCATTATCAAAACAACATTAACTTATTTTAAAAATATAACGAATTATTTAGATACGAACCTCTTATTCTTTGGTCCTTGATTTACGACATCCTTTGCTAATTTTACATCGCGCAGCTCCTGAAACTACATCGCAGGTCATCTAG
Source organism: Drosophila mauritiana (assembly GCF_004382145.1). Taxonomy (NCBI): domain Eukaryota; kingdom Metazoa; phylum Arthropoda; class Insecta; order Diptera; family Drosophilidae; genus Drosophila; species Drosophila mauritiana. The sequence goes on from NW_022881530.1 coordinate 2,522, forward strand.
CTTATTGGCTCCCAGAGGGTACATGTAATTAAAAAAACCATTACAAGTTTAGTTTTATTTGTAAACACAATGGGCATAAGTTTTAATTAGCATTAACGATGACGTGCCAAGAATAGAACTGACTTAATATCAAATGGACCACGTCATCAATATATGAATACCATCTCTGGTACGTAGATTTCCTACGAATTGGAATTTTATTTAAATTGATATTGTCAATATTTTTATGAAGTAAATTTTGTGTCACCTTAGCATCTTTAGTCATGTATATCTATTAGCAATGTTTTAAATTTCATGTTGCTAGTTAATTACCGCTAATTAATATTAAATATTTTTTGATTTTGATTGTCGATTATCAAAACAACATAAGAACTTATTTAAAAATATACGAATTATTTAGATACAAACCTCTTATTCTTGGTCCTTGATTTATGACATCCTTTCGCTGATTTACATCGGCAGCTCCTGAAACTACATCGCAGGTCATCTAGCTATTGGCTCCCAGAGGGTACATGAATTAAACAAAACCATTACAAGTTTAGTTTTATTAGTAAACAGCATACGTTTTAATTAGCATTAACGATGACGTGGCCAAGACTAGAACTGACTTAATTTCAAAAAACATTATATATAAAATTATCAAATATTATAAATTAAAAATATACTAGAAAGATTAAGTTTACTTAAAAATATTCGTAAAATATGTTAAAAAATATTAGTTGACAAACACTAGAATATATACCATAAACAAAAACTATATTTGCACTGTGCCGTGTAGCTTACGTGCCACTAATGAGAATCGAGGAGGAGGGCGCAAAAAAAATATTCTAAAAATATTCGTAAATATATGTTAAAAATATTAAGTTGACAAACACTAGAAATATATACTAGAACAAAAAAATATATTTTGCACTGTGCCGTGTAGCTTACGTGCCACTAATGAGAATCGAGGAGGAGGGCGCAAAATTTTTACTTGCAAAATTTTCCATTTGCTTAGTTTAATTTCTAATTTAATTACTTATTCTCTTTGTGTGTGTGTGCCATCTTCAGTTTGCAGCCTTTGGGATAATCTTTTGTCTCCCTGAAGTGTGTGTCTGTATGTGTGTGTGTGGAGTCTGCTGTTTGCATGTGTGTGAGTGTAGCTTGTCATAATTTATTTTATGCCACATCGATCCGCGAGTTTCGATATTGTCAATAATTTTTATGAAGTAAATTTTGTGTTCACCTCAGCATCATTAGTCATGTATTAGCAAGTGTTTCAAATTTCATGTTGCTAGTTAAGTACCGCTAATTAATATTAAATATTTTTTGATTTTGATTGTCGATTATCAAAACAACATAAGAACTTATTTTAAAAATATATCGAATTATTTAGATACGAACCTCTTATTCTTTGGTCCTTGATTAGACATCTTTTCGCTGATTGTACATTATAGCTCCCAATATACATCGTAGGTCAATTGGACTTATAATTGAAACTAAACCATCATAAGTTTCACATAGAATGTTTTGTTATGTATATTATTAGCAATTGTTACATGTGTTAATTAATTACAGCTTATGTGATTTTGATTGTCGATTATCAAAACAACATAAGAACTTATTTTAAAATATAACGAATTATTTAGATACGAACCTCTTATTCTTTGGTCCTTGATTTACGACATCTTTGTTCTAATTTTACATCCGCAGCTCCTGAAACTACATCGCAGGTCATCTAGCTTATTGGCTCCCAGAGGGTACATGAAATTAAAACAAAACCATTACAAGTTTAGTGTTATTTGTAAACACAATGGGCATAAGTTTTAATTAGCATTAACGATGACGTGGCCAAGAATTTGGACCAAGTTAATGCTATTAAATTTAAATATTTTTTTGATTTTTGATTGTCGATTATCAAAACAACATAAGAACTTATTTTAAAAATATAACGAATTATTTAGATACGAACCTCTTATTCTTTGGTCCTTGATTTACGACATCCTTTGTTTCTAATTTTACATCCGCGCAGCTCCTGAAACTACATCGCAGGTCATCTAGCTTATTGGCTCCAGAGGGTACATGTAATTAAAACAAAACCATTACAAGTTTAGTGTTATTTGTAAACACAATGGGCATAAGTTTTAATTAGCATTAACGATGACGTGGCCAAGAATGGAACTGACTTAATATCAAATGGACCACGTCATCAATTCATGAATACCGTCTCTGGGACGTAGATTTCTATGAATTGGAATTTTATTAAAAATTCGATATTGTCAATATTTTTATGAAGTAAATTTTGTGTTCACCTTAGCATATTTAGTCATGTATATCTATTAGCAATTTTAAATTTCATGTTGCTAGTTAATTACCGCTAATTAATATGAAATATTTTTTGATTTTGATTGTCGATTATCAAAACAAATAAGAACTTATTTTAAAAATATAACGAATTATTTAGATACGAACCTTTATTCTTGGTCCTTGATTTACGACATCATTTGTTCTAATTTTACATCCGCGCAGCTCCTGAAACTATATCGCAGGTCATCTAGCTTATTGGCTCCCAGAGGGTACATGTAATTAAACAAAACCATTACAAGTTTAGTGTTATTTGTAAAACAATGGGCATAAGTTTTAATTAGCATTAACGATGACGTGGCAAGAATGGAACTGACTTAATATCAAATGGAATTTTGAATATTTTTGATTTTGATTTGTCGATTATCCAATATAGAATTATTTTAAAAATATAACGAATTATTTAGATACGAACCTTTTATTCTTGGTCCTTGATTACGACATCATTTGTGCTAATTTTACATCCGCGCAGCTCCTGAAACTACATCGCAGGTCATCTAGCTTATTGGCTCCCAGAGGGTACATGTAATTAAAACAAAACCATTACAAGTTTAGTGTTATTGTAAACACAATGGGCATAAGTTTTAATTACTTATGGATGGCGTGTATTTAATAATAAATGGAAATTTTATGATAATTGTTGTTTAATTGAAGTAAATTTTTTATTTAAATTTATTTTTTTTTTAATTATTAATAATTAGCATTATTAAATAAGTTAATAACCGCTAATTAATATTAAATATTTTTTGATTTTGATTGTCGATTATCAAAACAAAAGAACTTATTTTAAAAATATAACGAATTATTTAGATACGAACCTCTTATTCTTTGGTCCTTGATTACGACATCATTTGTGCTAATTTTACATCCGCGCAGCTCCTGAAACTACATCGCAGGTCATCTAGCTTATTGGCTCCCAGAGGGTACATGTAATTAAAACAAAACCATTACAAGTTTAGTGTTATTTGTAAACACAATGGGCATAAGTTTTAATTAGCATTAACGATGACGTGGCCAAGAATGAACTGACTTAATATCAAATGGACCACGTCATCAATATATGAATACCGTCTCTGGGACGTAGATTTCCTACGAATTGGAATTTTATATTAAATTCGATATTGTCAATATTTTATGAAGTAAATTTTGTGTTCACCAGCATCATTAGTCATGTATTAGCAATGTTTCAAATTTCATGTTGCTAGTTAATACCGCTAATTAATATTAAATATTTTTGATTTTGATTGTCGATTATCAAAAAACAATATAAGAACTTATTTTAAAAATATAACGAATTATTTAGATACGAACCTTTTATTCTTGGTCCTTGATTACGACATCCTTTGTGCTAATTTTACATCCGCGCAGCTCCTGAAACTACATCGCAGGTCATCTAGCTTATTGGCTCCCAGAGGGTACATGTAATTAAAACAAAACCATTACAAGTTTAGTGTTATTTGTAAACACAATGGGCATAAGTTTTAATTAGCATTAACGATGACGTGGCCAAGAATGGAACTGACTTAATATCAAATGGACCACGTCATCAATTCATGAATACCGTCTCTGGGACGTAGATTTCCTACGAATTGGAATTTTATATAAAATTCGATATTGTCAATATTTTTATGAAGTAAATTTTGTGTTCACCTTAGCATATTAGTCATGTATATCTATTAGCAATTGTTTTAAATTTCATGTTGCTAGTTAATTACCGCTAATTAATATTAAATATTTTTTGATTTTGATTGTCGATATCAAAACAACATAAGAACTTATTTTAAAAATATAACGAATTATTTAGATACGAACCTTTATTCTTTGGTCCTTGATTTACGACATCCTTTGTTCTAATTTTACATCCGCGCAGCTCCTGAAACTACATCGCAGGTCATCTAGCTTATTGGCTCCCAGAGGGTACATGTAATTAAAACAAAACCATTACAAGTTTAGTGTTATTTGTAAACACAATGGGCATAAGTTTTAATTAGCATTAACGATGACGTGGCCAAGAATGGAACTGACTTAATATCAAATGGACCACGTCATCAATTCATGAATACCGTCTCTGGGACGTAGATTTCCTACGAATTGGAATTTTATATCAAATTCGATATTGTCAATATTTTTATGAAGTAAATTTTTGTTCACCTTAGCATATTAGTCATGTATATCTATTAGCAATGTTTAAATTTCATGTTGCTAGTTAATTACCGCTAATTAATATTAAATATTTTTGATTTTGATTGTCGATTATCAAAACAATATAAGAACTTATTTTAAAAATATAACGAATTATTTAGATACGAACCTTTTTATTCTTGGTCCTTGATTACGACATCATTTGTGCTAATTTTACATCCGCAGCTCCTGAAACTATATCGCAGGTCATCTAGCTTATTGGCTCCCAGAGGGTACATGTAATTAAAACAAAACCATTACAAGTTTAGTGTTATTTGTAAACACAATGGGCATAAGTTTTAATTAGCATTAACGATGACGTGGCCAAGAATGGAACTGACTTAATATCAAATGGACCACGTCATCAATTCATGAATACCGTCTCTGGGACGTAGATTTCCTACGAATTGGAATTTTATATTAAATTCGATATTGTCAATATTTTTATGAAGTAAATTTTGTGTTCACCTTAGCATATTAGTCATGTATATCTATTAGCAATTGTTTAAATTTCATGTTGCTAGTTAATTACCGCTAATTAATATTAATTTTTTTTGATTTTGATTGTCGATTATCAAAACAACATAAGAACTTATTTTAAAAAATATAACGAATTATTTAGATACGAACCTCTTATTCTTGGTCCTTGATTTACGACATCCTTTGTTCTAATTTTACATCCGCGCAGCTCCTGAAACTACATCGCAGGTCATCTAGCTTATTGGCTCCCAGAGGGTACATGTAATTAAAACAAAACCATTACAAGTTTAGTGTTATTTGTAAACACAATGGGCATAAGTTTTAATTAGCATTAACGATGACGTGGCCAAGAATAGAACTGACTTAATATCAAATGGACCACGTCATCAATTATGAATACCGTCTCTGGGACGTAGATTTCCTACGAATTGGAATTTTATATTAAATTCGATATTGTCAATAATTTTATGAAGTAAATTTTGTGTTCACCTTAGCATATTAGTCATGTATTAGCAATGTTTCAAATTTCATGTTGCTAGTTAATACCGCTAATTAATATTAAATATTTTTTGATTTTGATTGTCGATTATCAAAACAACATAAGAACTTATTTTAAAAATATAACGAATTATTTAGATACGAACCTTTTATTCTTTTGGTCCTTGATTTACGACATCCTTTTGTTTAATTTTACATCCGCGCAGCTCCTGAAACTACATCGCAGGTCATCTAGCTTATTGGCTCCCAGAGGGTACATGTAATTAAAACAAAACCATTACAAGTTTAGTGTTATTTGTAAACACAATGGGCATAAGTTTTAATTAGCATTAACGATGACGTGGCCAAGAATGAACTGACTTAATATCAAATGGACCACGTCATCAATTATGAATACCGTCTCTGGGACGTAGATTTCCTACGAATTGGAATTTTATATTAAATTCGATATTGTCAATATTTTTATGAAGTAAATTTTGTGTTCACCTTAGCATATTAGTCATGTATTAGCAATGTTTAAATTTCATGTTGCTAGTTAATACCGCTAATTAATATTAAATATTTTTTGATTTTGATTGTCGATTCAAAACAACATAAGAACTTATTTAAAAAATATAACGAATTATTTAGATACGAACCTCTTATTCTTTGGTCCTTGATTTACGACATCCTTTGTTCTAATTTTACATCCGCAGCTCCTGAAACTACATCGCAGGTCATCTAGCTTATTGGCTCCCAGAGGGTACATGTAATTAAAACAAAACCATTACAAGTTTAGTGTTATTTGTAAACACAATGGGCATAAGTTTTAATTAGCATTAACGATGACGTGGCCAAGAATGGAACTGACTTAATATCAAATGGACCACGTCATCAATTCATGAATACCGTCTCTGGGACGTAGATTTCCTATGAATTGGAATTTTTATTAAAATTCGATATTGTCAATATTTTTATGAAGTAAATTTTGTGTTCACCTTAGCATATTTAGTCATGTATATCTATTAGCAATTATTTTAAATTTCATGTTGCTAGTTAATTACCGCTAATTAATATTAAATATTTTTTGATTGTCGATTATCAAAACAATAAGAACTTATTTTAAAAATATAACGAATTATTTAGATACGAACCTTTTATTCTTGGTCCTTGATTACGACATCATTTGTGCTAATTTTACATCCGCGCAGCTCCTGAAACTACATCGCAGGTCATCTAGCTTATTGGCTCCCAGAGGGTACATGTAATTAAACAAAACCATTACAAGTTTAGTGTTATTTGTAAACACAATGGGCATAAGTTTTAATTAGCATTAACGATGACGTGGCCAAGAATGGAACTGACTTAATATCAAATGGACCACGTCATCAATTCATGAATACCGTCTCTGGGACGTAGATTTCCTACGAATTGGAATTTTATTTAAATTCGATATTGTCAATATTTTTATGAAGTAAATTTTGTGTTCACCTTAGCATATTAGTCATGTATATCTATTAGCAATTGTTTCAATTTCATGTTGCTAGTTAATTACCGCTAATTAATATTAAATATTTTTTGATTTTGATTGTCGATTATCAAAACAACATAAGAACTTATTTTAAAAATATAACGAATTATTTAGATACGAACCTCTTATTCTTGGTCCTTGATTTACGACATCCTTTGTTCTAATTTTACATCCGCGCAGCTCCTGAAACTACATCGCAGGTCATCTAGCTTATTGGCTCCCAGAGGGTACATGTAATTAAAACAAAACCATTACAAGTTTAGTGTTATTTGTAAACACAATGGGCATAAGTTTTAATTAGCATTAACGATGACGTGGCCAAGAATGGAACTGACTTAATATCAAATGGACCACGTCATCAATATATGAATACCGTCTCTGGGACGTAGATTTCCTACGAATTGGAATTTTATATTAAATTCGATATTGTCAATATTTTATGAAGTAAATTTTGTGTTCACCTAGCATCATTAGTCATGTATTAGCAATGTTTCAAATTTCATGTTGCTAGTTAATACCGCTAATTAATATTAAATATTTTTTGATTTTGATTGTCGATAATCAAAACAACATAAGAACTTATTTTAAAAATATAACGAATTATTTAGATACGAACCTCTTATTCTTTGGTCCTTGATTTACGACATCCTTTGTTCTAAATTTTACATCCGCGCAGCTCCTGAAACTACATCGCAGGTCATCTAGCTTTGGCTCCCAGAGGGTACATGTAATTAAACAAAACCATTACAAGTTTAGTTTTATTTGTAAACACAAATGGGCATAAGTTTTAATTAGCATTAACGATGACGTGGCCAAGAATGAACTGACTTAATATCAAATGGACCACGTCATCAATATATGAATACCGTCTCTGGCGTAGATTTCCTACGAATTGGAATTTTATATTAATTCGATATTGTCAATATTTTTATGAAGTAAATTTTGTGTTCACCTTAGCATATTTAGTCATGTATTAGCAATGTTTTAAATTTCATGTTGCTAGTTAATACCGCTAATTAATATTAAATATTTTTTGATTTTGATTGTCGATTATCAAAACAACATAAGAACTTATTTTAAAAATATAACGAATTATTTAGATACGAACCTCTTATTCTTTGGTCCTTGATTTACGACATCCTTTGTTCTAATTTTACATCCGCGCAGCTCCTGAAACTACATCGCAGGTCATCTAGCTTATTGGCTCCCAGAGGGTACATGTAATTAAAACAAAACCATTACAAGTTTAGTGTTATTTGTAAACACAATGGGCATAAGTTTTAATTAGCATTAACGATGACGTGGCCAAGAATGGAACTGACTTAATATCAAATGGACCACGTCATCAATTATGAATACCGTCTCTGGGACGTAGATTTCCTATGAATTGGAATTTTATTAAAAATTCGATATTGTCAATATTTTTATGAAGTAAATTTTGTGTTCACCTTAGCATATTTAGTCATGTATATCTATTAGCAATTATTTAAATTTCATGTTGCTAGTTAATTACCGCTAATTAATATGAAATATTTTTATTGTCGATTATCAAAACAATATAAGAACTTATTTTAAAAATATAACGAATTATTTAGATACGAACCTTTTATTCTTGGTCCTTGATTACGACATCCTTTGTGCTAATTTTACATCCGCGCAGCTCCTGAAACTACATCGCATGTCATCTAGCTTATTGGCTCCCAGAGGGTACATGTAATTAAAACAAAACCATTACAAGTTTAGTGTTATTTGTAAACACAATGGGCATAAGTTTTAATTAGCATTAACGATGACGTGGCCAAGAATGAACTGACTTAATATCAAATGGACCACGTCATCAATATATGAATACCGTCTCTGGGACGTAGATTTCCTACGAATTGGAATTTTATATTAAATTCGATATTGTCAATATTTTATGAAGTAAATTTTGTGTTCACCTTAGCATATTAGTCATGTATATTAGCAATGTTTAAATTTCATGTTGCTAGTTAATACCGCTAATTAATATTAAATATTTTTTGATTTTGATTGTCGATAATCAAAACAACATAAGAACTTATTTTAAAAAAATATAACGAATTATTTAGATACGAACCTCTTATTCTTTGGTTCTTGATTTACGACATCCTTTGTTCTAATTTTACATCCGCGCAGCTCCTGAAACTACATCGCAGGTCATCTAGCTTATTGGCTCCAGAGGGTACATGTAATTAAAACAAAACCATTACAAGTTTAGTGTTATTTGTAAACACAATGGGCATAAGTTTTAATTAGCATTAACGATGACGTGGCCAAGAATGGAACTGACTTAATATCAAATGGACCACGTCATCAATTCATGAATACCGTCTCTGGGACGTAGATTTCCTACGAATTGGAATTTTATATTAAAACGATATTGTCAATATTTTTATGAAGTAAATTTTGTGTTCACCTTAGCATATTAGTCATGTATATCTATTAGCAATTTTAAATTTCATGTTGCTAGTTAATTACCGCTAATTTAATAAATATTTTTGATTTTGATTGTCGATTATCAAAACAATAAGAACTTATTTTAAAAATATAACGAATTATTTAGATACGAACCTTTTATTCTTGGTCCTTGATTACGACATCATTTGTGCTAATTTTACATCCGCAGCTCCTGAAACTACATCGCAGGTCATCTAGCTTATTGGCTCCCAGAGGGTACATGTAATTAAAACAAAACCATTACAAGTTTAGTGTTATTTGTAAACACAATGGGCATAAGTTTTAATTAGCATTAACGATGACGTGGCCAAGAATGGAACTGACTTAATATCAAATGGACCACGTCATCAATTCATGAATACCGTCTCTGGGACGTAGATTTCCTACGAATTGGAATTTTATATTAAATTCGATATTGTCAATATTTTTATGAAGTAAATTTTTGTTCACCTTAGCATATTTAGTCATGTATATCTATTAGCAATTTTAAATTTCATGTTGCTAGTTAATTACCGCTAATTAATATTAAATATTTTTTGATTTTGATTGTCGATTATCAAAACAACATAAGAACTTATTTTAAAAATATAACGAATTATTTAGATACGAACCTTTTATTCTTGGTCCTTGATTACGACATCATTTGTGCTAATTTTACATCCGCAGCTCCTGAAACTATATCGCAGGTCATCTAGCTTATTGTGTTTAATTAGCATTAACGATGACGTGGCCAAGAATGAACTGACTTAATATCAAATGGACCACGTCATCAATTATGAATACCGTCTCTGGGACGTAGATTTCCTACGAATTGGAATTTTATATTAAATTCGATATTGTCAATATTTTATGAAGTAAATTTTGTGTTCACCTTAGCATATTAGTCATGTATTAGCAATGTTTAAATTTCATGTTGCTAGTTAATACCGCTAATTAATATTAAATATTTTTTGATTTTGATTGTCGATTATCAAAACAACATAAGAACTTATTTTAAAAATATAACGAATTATTTAGATACGAACCTCTTATTCTTTGGTCCTTGATTTACGACATCCTTTGTTCTAATTTTACATCCGCGCAGCTCCTGAAACTACATCGCAGGTCATCTAGCTTATTGGCTCCCAGAGGGTACATGTAATTAAAACAAACCATTACAAGTTTAGTGTTATTTGTAAACACAATGGGCATAAGTTTTAATTAGCATTAACGATGACGTGGCCAAGAATGGAACTGACTTAATATCAAATGGACCACGTCATCAATTCATGAATACCGTCTCTGGGACGTAGATTTCCTACGAATTGGAATTTTATATTAAATTCGATATTGTCAATATTTTATGAAGTAAATTTTGTGTTCACCTTAGCATATTTAGTCATGTATATCTATTAGCAATTTTAAATTTCATGTTGCTAGTTAATTACCGCTAATTAATATTAAATATTTTTGATTTTGATTGTCGATTATCAAAACAACATAAGAACTTATTTTAAAAATATAACGAATTATTTAGATACGAACCTTTTATTCTTGGTCCTTGATTACGACATCATTTGTGCTAATTTTACATCCAAGCAGCTCCTGAAACTATATCGCAGGTCATCTAGCTTATTGGCTCCCAGAGGGTACATGTAATTAAAACAAAACCATTACAAGTTTAGTGTTATTTGTAAACACAATGGGCATAAGTTTTAATTAGCATTAACGATGACGTGGCCAAGAATGGAACTGACTTAATATCAAATGGACCACGTCATCAATTCATGAATACCGTCTCTGGGACGTAGATTTCCTACGAATTGGAATTTTAAAAATTCGATATTGTCAATATTTTTATGAAGTAAATTTTGTGTTCACTTAGCATATTTAGTCATGTATATCTATTAGCAATTTTTAAATTTCATGTTGCTAGTTAATTACCGCTAATTAATATTAAATATTTTTTGATTTTGATTGTCGATTATCAAAACAACATAAGAACTTATTTTAAAAATATAACGAATTATTTAGATACGAACCTTTTATTCTTTGGTCCTTGATTTACGACATCATTTTGTGCTAATTTTACATCCGCAGCTCCTGAAACTACATCGCAGGTCATCTAGCTTATTGGCACACGTGGCCAAGAATGAACTGACTTAATATCAAATGGACCACGTCATCAATTATGAATACCGTCTCTGGGACGTAGATTTCCTACGAATTGGAATTTTATATTAATTCGATATTGTCAATATTTTTATGAAGTAAATTTTGTGTTCACCAGCATATTAGTCATGTATTAGCAATTTTAAATTTCATGTTGCTAGTTAATTACCGCTAATTAATATTAAATATTTTTTGATTTTGATTGTCGATTATCAAAACAACATAAGAACTTATTTTAAAAATATAACGAATTATTTAGATACCCTCTTATTCTTTGGTCCTGATTTACGACATCCTTTGTTCTAATTTTACATCCGCGCAGCTCCTGAAACTACATCGCAGGTCATCTAGCTTATTGGCTCCCAGAGGGTACATGTAATTAAAACAAAATTACAAGTTTAGTGTTATTTGTAAACACAATGGGCATAAGTTTTAATTAGCATTAACGATGACGTGGCCAAGAATGGAACTGACTTAATATCAAATGGACCACGTCATCAATTATGAATACCGTCTGGGACGTAGATTTCCTACGAATTGGAATTTATATTAATTCGATATTGTCAATATTTTTATGAAGTAAATTTGTGTTCACCTTAGCATATTTAGTCATGTATTAGCAATTTTAAATTTCATGTTGCTAGTTAATTACCGCTAATTAATATAATATTTTTTGATTTTGATTGTCGATTATCAAAACAATAAGAACTTATTTTAAAAATATAACGAATTTTTAGATACGAACCTTTTATTCTTGGTCCTTGATTACGACATCATTTGTGCTAATTTTACATCCGCAGCTCCTGAAACTACATCGCAGGTCATCTAGCTTATTGGCTCCCAGAGGGTACATGTAATTAAACAAAACCATTACAAGTTTAGTGTTATTTGTAAACACAATGGGCATAAGTTTTAATTAGCATTAACGATGACGTGGCCAAGAATGGAACTGACTTAATATCAAATGGACCACGTCATCAATTCATGAATACCGTCTCTGGGACGTAGATTTCCTATGAATTGGAATTTTATAAAAAATTCGATATTGTCAATATTTTTATGAAGTAAATTTTGTGTTCACCTTAGCATATTTAGTCATGTATATCTATTAGCAATTTTTTAAATTTCATGTTGCTAGTTAATTACCGCTAATTAATATTAAATATTTTTGATTTTGATTGTCGATTATCAAAACAATATAAGAACTTATTTTAAAAATATAACGAATTATTTAGATACGAACTTTTTATTCCTTGGTCCTTGATTACGACATCATTTGTGCTAATTTTACATCCGCGCAGCTCCTGAAACTACATCGCAGGTCATCTAGCTTATTGGCTCCCAGAGGGTACATGTAATTAAAACAAAACCATTACAAGTTTAGTGTTATTTGTAAACACAATGGGCATAAGTTTTAATTAGCATTAACGATGACGTGGCCAAGAATGGAACTGACTTAATATCAAATGGACCACGTCATCAATCATGAATACCGTCTCTGGGACGTAGATTTCCTACGAATTGGAATTTTATATTAAATTCGATATTGTCAATATTTTATGAAGTAAATTTTGTGTTCACCTTAGCATATTAGTCATGTATTAGCAATTTCATGTTGCTAGTTAATTACCGCTAATTAATATTAAATATTTTTTGATTTTGATTGTCGATATCAAAACAACATAAGAACTTATTTTAAAAAATATAACGAATTATTTAGATACGAACCTCTTATTCTTTGGTCCTTGATTTACGACATCCTTTGTTCTAATTTTACATCCGCGCAGCTCCTGAAACTACATCGCAGGTCATCTAGCTTATTGGCTCCCAGAGGGTACATGTAATTAAAACAAAACCATTACAAGTTTAGTGTTATTGTAAACACAATGGGCATAAGTTTTAATTAGCATTAACGATGACGTGGCCAAGAATGGAACTGACTTAATATCAAATGGACCACGTCATCAATTCATGAATACCGTCTCTGGGACGTAGATTTCCTACGAATTGGAATTTTATAAAAATTCGATATTGTCAATATTTTTATGAAGTAAATTTTGTGTTCACCTTAGCATATTTAGTCATGTATATCTATTAGCAATTTTTAAATTTCATGTTGCTAGTTAATTACCGCTAATTAATATTAAATATTTTTGATTTTGATTGTCGATTATCAACATAATAACTTATTTTAAAAATATAACGAATTATTTAGATACGAACCTTTTATTCTTTGGTCCTTGATTACGACATCCTTTGTTCTAATTTTACATCCGCGCAGCTCCTGAAACTACATCGCAGGTCATCTAGCTTATTGGCTCCCAGAGGGTACATGTAATTAAACAAAACCATTACAAGTTTAGTGTTATTTGTAAACACAATGGGCATAAGTTTTAATTAGCATTAACGATGACGTGGCCAAGAATGGAACTGACTTAATATCAAATGGACCACGTCATCAATTATGAATACCGTCTCTGGGACGTAGATTTCCTACGAATTGGAATTTTATAAAAAATTCGATATTGTCAATATTTTTATGAAGTAAATTTTGTGTTCACCTTAGCATATTTAGTCATGTATATCTATTAGCAATTTTTAAATTTCATGTTGCTAGTTAATTACCGCTAATTAATATTAAATATTTTTGATTTTGATTGTCGATTATCAAAACAACATAAGAACTTATTTTAAAAATATAACGAATTATTTAGATACGAACCTTTTATTCTTGGTCCTTGATTTACGACATCATTTGTTCTAATTTTACATCCGCAGCTCCTGAAACTACATCGCAGGTCATCTAGCTTATTGGCTCCCAGAGGGTACATGTAATTAAACAAAACCATTACAAGTTTAGTGTTATTTGTAAACACAATGGGCATAAGTTTTAATTAGCATTAACGATGACGTGGCCAAGAATGGAACTGACTTAATATCAAATGGACCACGTCATCAATTATGAATACCGTCTCTGGGACGTAGATTTCCTACGAATTGGAATTTTATATAAATTCGATATTGTCAATATTTTTATGAAGTAAATTTTGTGTTCACCTTAGCATATTAGTCATGTATTAGCAATGTTTAAATTTCATGTTGCTAGTTAATTACCGCTAATTAATATTAAATATTTTTTGATTTTGATTGTCGATATCAAAACAACATAAGAACTTATTTTAAAAATATAACGAATTATTTAGATACGAACCTCTTATTCTTTGGTCCTTGATTTACGACATCCTTTGTTCTAATTTTACATCCGCGCAGCTCCTGAAACTACATCGCAGGTCATCTAGCTTATTGGCTCCCAGAGGGTACATGTAATTAAAACAAAACCATTACAAGTTTAGTGTTATTTGTAAACACAATGGGCATAAGTTTTAATTAGCATTAACGATGACGTGGCCAAGAATGGAACTGACTTAATATCAAATGGACCACGTCATCAATTATGAATACCGTCTCTGGGACGTAGATTTCCTACGAATTGGAATTTTATTTAAAATTCGATATTGTCAATATTTTATGAAGTAAATTTGTGTTCACCTTAGCATATTTAGTCATGTATATCTATTAGCAATTTTTTAAATTTCATGTTGCTAGTTAATTACCGCTAATTAATATTAAATATTTTTGATTTTGATTGTCGATTATCAAAACAACATAAGAACTTATTTTAAAAATATAACGAATTATTTAGATACGAACCTCTTATTCTTGGTCCTTGATTTACGACATCCTTTGTTCTAATTTTACATCCGCGCAGCTCCTGAAACTACATCGCAGGTCATCTAGCTTATTGGCTCCCAGAGGGTACATGTAATTAAAACAAAACCATTACAAGTTTAGTGTTATTTGTAAACACAATGGGCATAAGTTTTAATTAGCATTAACGATGACGTGGCCAAGAATGGAACTGACTTAATATCAAATGGACCACGTCATCAATTATGAATACCGTCTCTGGGACGTAGATTTCCTACGAATTGGAATTTTTTATAAAATTCGATATTGTCAATATTTTTATGAAGTAAATTTTGTGTTCACCTTAGCATATTAGTCATGTATTAGCAATGTTTAAATTTCATGTTGCTAGTTAATTACCGCTAATTAATATTAAATATTTTTTGATTTTGATTGTCGATTATCAAAACAACATAAGAACTTATTTTAAAAATATAACGAATTATTTAGATACGAACCTCTTATTCTTTGGTCCTTGATTTACGACATCCTTTGTTCTAATTTTACATCCGCGCAGCTCCTGAAACTACATCGCAGGTCATCTAGCTTATTGGCTCCCAGAGGGTACATGTAATTAAAACAAAACCATTACAAGTTTAGTTTATTTGTAAACACAATGGGCATAAGTTTTAATTAGCATTAACGATGACGTGGCCAAGAATGGAACTGACTTAATATCAAATGGACCACGTCATCAATATATGAATACCGTCTCTGGGACGTAGATTTCCTACGAATTGGAATTTTATATTAAATTCGATATTGTCAATATTTTATGAAGTAAATTTTGTGTTCACCTTAGCATATTAGTCATGTATTAGCAATTTTAAATTTCATGTTGCTAGTTAATTACCGCTAATTAATATTAAATATTTTTTGATTTTGATTGTCGATTATCAAAACAACATAAGAACTTATTTTAAAAATATAACGAATTATTTAGATACGAACCTCTTATTCTTTGGTCCTTGATTTACGACATCCTTTGTTCTAATTTTACATCCGCAGCTCCTGAAACTACATCGCAGGTCATCTAGCTTATTGGCTCCCAGAGGGTACATGTAATTAAAACAAAACCATTACAAGTTTAGTGTTATTTGTAAACACAATGGGCATAAGTTTTAATTAGCATTAACGATGACGTGGCCAAGAATGGAACTGACTTAATATCAAATGGACCACGTCATCAATTCATGAATACCGTCTCTGGGACGTAGATTTCCTACGAATTGGAATTTTATAAAAAATTCGATATTGTCAATATTTTTATGAAGTAAATTTTGTGTTCACCTTAGCATATTTAGTCATGTATATCTATTAGCAATTGTTTTAAATTTCATGTTGCTAGTTAATTACCGCTAATTAATATTAAATATTTTTGATTTTGATTGTCGATTATCAAAACAATATAAGAACTTATTTTAAAAATATAACGAATTATTTAGATACGAACCTTTTATTCTTGGTCCTTGATTACGACATCTTTGTGCTAATTTTACATCCGCGCAGCTCCTGAAACTACATCGCAGGTCATCTAGCTTATTGGCTCCCAGAGGGTACATGTAATTAAAACAAAACCATTACAAGTTTAGTGTTATTTGTAAACACAATGGGCATAAGTTTTAATTAGCATTAACGATGACGTGGCCAAGAATGGAACTGACTTAATATCAAATGGACCACGTCATCAATTCATGAATACCGTCTCTGGGACGTAGATTTCCTACGAATTGGAATTTTATTAAAAAATTCGATATTGTCAATATTTTTATGAAGTAAATTTTGTGTTCACCTTAGCATATTTAGTCATGTATATCTATTAGCAATTTTTAAATTTCATGTTGCTAGTTAATTACCGCTAATTAATATAAATATTTTTTGATTTTGATTGTCGATTATCAAAACAATATAAGAACTTATTTTAAAAATATAACGAATTATTTAGATACGAACCTTTTATTCTTGGTCCTTGATTACGACATCATTTGTGCTAATTTTACATCCGCAGCTCCTGAAACTACATCGCAGGTCATCTAGCTTATTGGCTCCCAGAGGGTACATGTAATTAAAACAAAACCATTACAAGTTTAGTGTTATTTGTAAACACAATGGGCATAAGTTTTAATTAGCATTAACGATGACGTGGCCAAGAATGGAACTGACTTAATATCAAATGGACCACGTCATCAATTATGAATACCGTCTCTGGGACGTAGATTTCCTACGAATTGGAATTTTATATTAAATTCGATATTGTCAATATTTTATGAAGTAAATTTTGTGTTCACCTTAGCATATTAGTCATGTATATTAGCAATTTTTAAATTTCATGTTGCTAGTTAATTACCGCTAATTAATATTAAATATTTTTTGATTTTGATTGTCTTATAAAACAACATAAGAACTTATTTTAAAAATATAACGAATTATTTAGATACGAACCTCTTATTCTTTGGTCCTTGATTTACGACATCCTTTGTTCTAATTTTACATCCGCGCAGCTCCTGAAACTACATCGCAGGTCATCTAGCTTATTGGCTCCCAGAGGGTACATGTAATTAAAACAAAACCATTACAAGTTTAGTGTTATTTGTAAACACAATGGGCATAAGTTTTAATTAGCATTAACGATGACGTGGCCAAGAATGGAACTGACTTAATATCAAATGGACCACGTCATCAATATATGAATACCGTCTCTGGGACGTTGATTGGAATTTTATATTAAATTCGATATTGTCAATATTTTATGAAGTAAATTTTGTGTTCACCTTAGCATCATTAGTCATGTATTAGCAATGTTTCAAATTTCATGTTGCTAGTTAATACCGCTAATTAATATTAAATATTTTTTGATTTTGATTGTCGATAATCAAAACAACATAAGAACTTATTTTAAAAATATAACGAATTATTTAGATACGAACCTCTTATTCTTTGAGCCTTGATTTACGACATCCTTTGTTCTGATATTACATCCGCGCAGCTCCTGAAACTACATCGCAGGTCATCTAGCTTATTGGCTCCCAGAGGGTACATGTAATTAAAACAAAACCATTACAAGTTTAGTTTATTTGTAAACACAATGGGCATAAGTTTTAATTAGCATTAACGATGACGTGGCCAAGAATGGAACTGACTTAATATCAAATGGACCACGTCATCAATATATGAATACCGTCTCTGGGACGTAGATTTCCTACGAATTGGAATTTTATATTAAATTCGATATTGTCAATATTTTTATGAAGTAAATTTTGTGTACCTTAGCATATTAGTCATGTATATCTATTAGCAATTGTTTTAAATTTCATGTTGCTAGTTGATTACCGCTAATTAATATTAATTTTTTTTGATTTTTATTGTCGATTATCAAAACAACATAAGAACTTATTTTAAAAATATAACGAATTATTTAGATACGAACCTTTATTCTTGGTCCTTGATTACGACATCCTTTGTTCTAATTTTACATCCGCGCAGCTCCTGAAACTACATCGCAGGTCATCTAGCTTATTGGCTCCCAGAGGGTACATGTAATTAAAACAAAACCATTACAAGTTTAGTGTTATTGTAAACACAATGGGCATAAGTTTTAATTAGCATTAACGATGACGTGGCCAAGAATGGAACTGACTTAATATCAAATGGACCACGTCATCAATTATGAATACCGTCTCTGGGACGTAGATTTCCTACGAATTGGAATTTTATATTAAATTCGATATTGTCAATATTTTTATGAAGTAAATTTTGTGTTCACCTTAGCATATTAGTCATGTATTAGCAATGTTTTAAATTTCATGTTGCTAGTTAATACGCTAATTAATATTAAATATTTTTTGATTTTGATTGTCGATTCAACAACATAAGAACTTATTTTAAAATATAACGAATTATTTAGATACGAACCTCTTATTCTTGGTCCTTGATTTACGACATCCTTTGTGCTAATTTTACATCCGCAGCTCCTGAAACTACATCGCAGGTCATCTAGCTTATTGGCTCCCAGAGGGTACATGTAATTAAAACAAAACCATTACAAGTTTAGTGTTATTGTAAACACAATGGGCATAAGTTTTAATTAGCATTAACGATGACGTGGCCAAGAATGAACTGACTTAATATCAAATGGACCACGTCATCAATTCATGAATACCGTCTCTGGGACGTAGATTTCCTACGAATTGGAATTTTATATTAAATTCGATATTGTCAATATTTTTATGAAGTAAATTTTGTGTTCACCTTAGCATATTAGTCATGTATATCTATTAGCAATTGTTTTAAATTTCATGTTGCTAGTTAATTACCGCTAATTAATATTAAATATTTTTTGATTTTGATTGTCGATTATCAAAACAATAAGAACTTATTTTAAAAATATAACGAATTATTTAGATACGAACCTCTTATTCTTTGGTCCTTGACTTACGACATCCTTTGTGCTAATTTAACATCCGCGCAGCTCCTGAAACTACATCGCAGGTCATCTAGCTTATTGGCTCCCAGAGGGTACATGAAATTAAAACAAACCATTACAATTTAGTTTTATTAGTAAACAGCATACGTTTTAATTAGCATTAACGATGACGTGGCCAAGACTAGAACTGACTTAATTTCAAAAAACATTATATATAAAATCAAATATTATAAATTAAAAATATACTAGAAAGATTAAGTTTACTTAAAAAATATTCTAAAATATTCGGTAATATATGTTAAAAAAGTTGACACTAGAAATATATACTAAACAAAAACTATATTTGCCTGTGCCGTGTAGCTTACTGCCACTAATGAGAATCGAGGCGAAGGGCGCAAAATTTTATTTGCAAAATTTTCCATTTGCTTAGTTTAATTTAAATTAGTAATATTTAAAAAATATTCGGTATATATATGTTAAAATACTAAGTTGACAAACACTAGAAATATATACCATAAACAAAAACTATATTTGCACTGTGCCGTGTAGCTTACGTGCCACTAATGAGAATCGAGGAGGAGGGCGCCACAAACTAGAAATATATATAAACAAAAACTATTTTGTAGCTTACCTATTCCGAGCTTACGTTAATGAGAATCGAGGATTTTCAAAATTAGTTTAATTAAATAATATTTAAAAATATTTATTCGTATATATATGTTTAAAAATACTAAGTTGACAAACACTAGAATATATACTAACAAAAACTATTTTGCACTGTGCCGTGTAGCTTACGTGCCACTAATGAGAATCGAGGAGGAGGGCGCGCAATTAGAGCACTGAGCGTGAGTATTCGCCAAATAGAAATATATACTAGAAACAAAAATATTTGCACTGTGCTGTGTAGCTTACGTGCCACTAATGAGAATCGAGGAGGAGGGCGCAAAATTTTTACTTGCAAATTTTCCATTTGCTTAGTTTAATTTCTAATTTAATTACTTATTCTCTCATTGTATGTGTGCCATATTCAGTTTGCAGCCTTTGGATAATCTTTTGTCTCCCTGAAGTGTGCGTGTGTTTGGAGTCCTATTGAATGTGTGTGAGTGGAGCTTGTCATTTATTTATTTTATGCCACATCGATTCCGCGAGTTCGATATTGTCAATATTTTTATGAAGTAAATTTTGTGTACACCTTAGCATATTTAGTCATGTATATCTATTAGCAATTGTTTTAAATTTCATGTTGCTAGTTAATAACCGCTAATTAATATTAAATATTTTTTGATTTTGATTGTCGATTTTCAAAACAACATAAGAACTTATTTTAAAATATACGAATTATTTAGATACGAACCTCTTATTCTTTGGTCCTTGATTTACGACATCCTTGTTCTAATTTTACATCAGCGCAGCTCCTGAAACTACATCGCAGGTCATCTAGCTTATTGGCTCCCAGAGGATACATGAAATTAACTTGCAAAATTTTCCATTTGCTTAGTTAATTTAAATTAGTAATATTTTAAAAAAATATTCTAAAAATATTCGGTATATATATGTTAAACAAACACTAGAAATATATACCATAAACAAAAACTATATTTGTCCAATGGTGATTAGTGACAACTGATACGTTTGAAGATTAACTTTTACCCGCGGATCTCATAGATTATGTCCGAGAGAAGGTCAATTCAGGCCGCCAGAGATCGCAAAGTCCAAGATCAGGGTCAAGTATGTTGGCGTCCCAGATTGAGGTTTGATAGACCTTTATTGGGATAAAGTCTCCTCCTATGACTTAGACTGTCAATCAAATCAGTATAAGGTAATGTCATTTCATTACGAATTTATGCTAATAAGGATAACCATTAACTTCATTTCCTGTCTGAAAATGATATGATATCTAATATCAATGAATTATTAATACCATCTCTGGTACGTAGATTTCCTATGAATTGGAATTTTATTTAAAAAAATTCGATATTGTCAATATTTTATGAAGTAAATTTTGTGTTCACCTTAGCATATTTAGTCATGTATATTTATTAGCAATTATTTAAATTTCATGTTGCTAGTTAATTACCGCTAATTAATATGAAATATTTTGGATTTTGATTGTCGATTATCAAAACAATATAAGAACTTATTTTAAAAATATAACGAATTATTTAGATACGAACCTCTTATTCTTTGGTCCTTGATTTACGACATCCTTTGTTCTAATTTTACATCCAAGCAGCTCCTGAAACTATATCGCAGGTCATCTAGCTTATTGGCTCCCAGAGGGTACATGTAATTGAAACAAAACCATTACAAGTTTAGTTTTATTTGTAAACAGAATGGGCATAAGTTTTAATTTGAATTAACGATGACGTGGCCAAGAATAGAACTGACTTAATATCAAATGGACCACGTCATCAATATATGAATACCGTCTCTGGGACGTAGATTTCCTACGAATTGGAATTTTATATTAAATTCGATATTGTCAATAATTTTATGAAGTAAATTTTGTGTTCACCTCAGCGTCATTAGTCATGTATTAGCAAGTGTTTCAAATTTCATGTTGCTAGTTAAGTACCGATAATTAATGATTTTGATTTTGATTGTCGATTATCAAACAATATAAGAACTTATTTTAAAAATATAACGAATTATTTAGATACGAACCTTTTATTCCTTGGTCCTTGATTACCGACATCATTTGTGCTAATTTTACATCCAAGCAGCTTCTGAAACTATATCGCAGGTCATTTAGCTTATTGGCTCCAGAGGGTACATGAAATTAAAACAAAACCATTACAAGTTTAGTTTTATTAGTAAACAGCATACGTTTTAATTAGCATTAACGATGACGTGGCCAAGACTAGAAGTGACTTAATTTCAAAAAACATTATATATAAAATGATCAAATATTATAAATTAAAATATACTAGAACGATTAAGTTTACTTAAAAATATTCAAAAAATATTCGGTATATATATGTTAAAAATACTAAGTTGACAATCACTAGAAATATATACCATAAACAAAAACTATATTTGCACTGTGCCGTGTAGCTTACTTGCCACTAATGAGAATTGAGGCGAAGGGCGCAAAATTCGTATTTGCAAAATTTTCCATTGCTTAGTTTAATTTAAATAAGTAATATTTTAGAAAAATATTCTAAAAATATTCGGTATATATATGTTAAAATACTAAGTTGACAGTCACTAGAAATATATACCATAAACAAAACTATATTTGCACTGTGCCGTGTAGCTTACGTGACACTAATGAGAATCGAGGAGGAGGGCGCAAAAAAAATATTCGGTAAATATATGTTAAAAATATTAAGTTGACAAACACTAGAATATATACTAGAAACAAAAACTATATTTGCACTGTGCTGTGTAGCTTACGTGCCACTAATGAGAATCGAGGAGGAGGGCGCAAAATTTGTACTTGCAAAATTTTCCATTTGCTTAGATTAATTTCTAATTTAATTACTTATTCTCTCATTGTGTGTGTGTGCCATCTTCAGTTTGCAGCCTTTGGGATAATTTTCTGTCTCCCTGAAGTGTGTGTCTGTATGTGTGTGTGTGTAGTCTGCTGTTTGCATGTGTGTGAGTGTAGCTTGTCATTTATTTATTTTATGCCACATCGATTCCGCGAGTTCGATATTGTCAATATTTTTATGAAGTAAATTTGTGTACACCTTAGCATATTTAGTCATGTATATCTATTAGCAATTGTTTTAAATTTCATGTTGCTAGTTAATTACCGCTAATTAATATTAAATATTTTTTGATTTTGATTGTCGATTATGAAAACAACATAAGAACTTATTTCAAAAATATAACGAATTATTTAGATACGAACCTCTTATTCTTTGGTCCTTGATTTACGACATCCTTTGTGCTCATTTTTCATCCGCGCAGCTCCTGAAACTACATCGCTGGTCATCTAGCTTATTGGCTCCCAGAGGGTACATGTAATTAAAACAAAACCATTACAAGTTTAGTTTTATTTATAAACACAATGGACATAAGTTTTAATTAGCTTTTACGGTGACGTGGCCAAGACTAGAAGTGAATTAATTTCAAATGAACCGCGTCATCAACACATGAATACCAATTTCGGGACGTAGATTTCCTACGAATTGGAATTTTCTGTTAAATTCGATATTGATAATATTTTTATGAAGTAAATTTAGTGTACACCTTAGCATATTTAGTCATGTATATTAATAACCGCTAATTAATATTAAATATTTTTTGATTTTGATTGTCTATAATCAAAACAACATAAGAACTTATTTTAAAAATATAACGAATTATTTAGATACGAACCTTTTATTCCTTGGTCCTTGATTACCGACATCATTTGTGCTAATTTTACATCCAAGCAGCTTCTGAAACTATATCGCAGGTCATTTAGCTTATTGGCTCCCAGAGGGTACATGAAATTAAAACAAAACCATTACAAGTTTAGTTTTATTAGTAAACAGCATACGTTTTAATTAGCATTAACGATGACGTGGCCAAGACTAGAAGTGACTTAATTTCAAAAAACATTATATATAAAATGATCAAATATTATAAATTGAAAATATACTAGAAAGATTAAGTTTTCTTAAAAATATTCTAAAAATATACGGTAAATATATGTTAAAAATATTAAGTTGACAAACACTAGAAATACTAGAAACAAAAACTATATTTTCACTGTGCTGTGTAGCTTACGTGCCACTAATGAGAATCGAGGAGGAAGGCGCAAAATTTTTACTTGCAAAATTTTCCATTTGCTTAGTTTAATTTAAATTAGTAATATTTAAAAAATATTCGGTATATATATGTTAAAAATACTAAGTTGACAAACCCTAGAAATATATACCATAAACAAAAACTATATTTGCACTGTGCCGTGTAGCTTACGTGCCACTAATGAGAATCGAGGAGGAGGGCGAAAAAAAAATATTCGGTATATATATGTTAAAAATACTATGTTGACAATCACTAGAAATATATACCATAAACAAAAACTATATTTGCACTGTGCCGTGTAGCTTACGTGACACTAATGAGAATCGAGGAGGAGGGCGCAAAAAAAATATTCGGTAAATATATGTTAAAAATATTAAGTTGACAAACACTAGAAATATATACTAGAAACAAAAACTATATTTGCACTGTGCTGTGTAGCTTACGTGCCACTAATGAGAATCGAGGAGGAGGGCGCAAAATTTTTACTTGCAAAATTTTCCATTTGCTTAGATTAATTTCTAATTTAATTACTTATTCTCTCATTGTGTGTGTGTGCCATCTTCAGTTTGCTGCCTTTGGGATAATTTTCTGTCTCCCTGAAGTGTGTGTCTGTATGTGTGTGTGTGTAGTCTGCTGTTTGCATGTGTGTGAGTGTAGCTTGTCATTTATTTATTTTATGCCACATCGATTCCGCGAGTTCGATATTGTCAATATTTTTATGAAGTAAATTTTGTGTACACCTTAGCATATTTAGTCATGTATATCTATTAGCAATTGTTTTAAATTTCATGTTGCTAGTTAATTACCGCTAATTAATATTAAATATTTTTTGATTTTGATTGTAGATTATGAAAACAACATAAGAGCTTATTTCAAAAATATAACGAATTATTTAGATACGAACCTCTTATTCTTTGGTCCTTGAGTTACGACATCCTTTGTGCTCATTTTTCATCCGCGCAGCTCCTGAAACTACATCGCTGGTCATCTAGCTTATTGGCTCCCAGAGGGTACATGTAATTAAAACAAAACCATTACAAGTTTAGTGTTATTTGTAAACACAATGGGCATAAGTTTTAATTAGCATTAACGATGACGTGGCCAAGAATGGAACTGTCTTAATATCAAATGGACCACGTCATCAATATATGAATACCGTCTCTGGGACGTAGATTTCCTACGAATTGGAATTTTAGTTAAAAAATTCGATAT
The DNA here is from genome assembly GCF_004382145.1 of Drosophila mauritiana. NCBI lineage: Eukaryota > Metazoa > Arthropoda > Insecta > Diptera > Drosophilidae > Drosophila > Drosophila mauritiana. The sequence goes on from NW_022881530.1 coordinate 28,285, forward strand.
TGTCAATATTTTTATGAAGTAAATTTTGTGTACACCTTAGCATATTTAGTCATGTATATCTATTAGCAATTGTTTTAAATTTCATGTTGCTAGTTAATTAGCGCTAATTAATATTAAATATTTTTTGATTTTGATTGTCGATTATCAAAACAACATATGAACTTATTTTAAAAATATAACGAATTATTTAGATACGAACCTCTTATTCTTTGGTCCTTGATTTACGACATCCTTTGTGCTCATTTTTCATCCGCGCAGCTCCTGAAACAACATCGCTGGTCATCTAGCTTATTGGTTCCCAGAGGGTACATGTATAAGGGTAGGTTACATCTATAATCAAAACAACATAAGAACCTATTTTAAAAATATAACGAATTATTTAGATATAAACCTCTTATTCTATGGTCCTTGATTTATGACATCGTTTTGGCTGATTGTATATTCAAATAGCTCCTAAATTACATCGTAGGTCATCTAGCGTATAGGCTTCCAGTTTCCGTATTGAAACTAAACCATTATAACTTTCACAGTAGCATATTTTGAATTGCTATAAATTTCATGTTGTAGTTAATAACCGCTAATTAATATTAAATATTTTTTGATTTTGATTGTCGATTTTCAAAACAACATAAGAACTTATTTTAGAAATATAACGAATTATTTAGATACGAACCTCTTATTCTTTGGGCCTTGATTTACGACATCCTTTGTTCTGATTTTACATCAGCGCAGATCCTGAAACTACATCGCAGGTCATCTAGCTTATTGGCTCCCAGAGGATACATGAAATTAAAACAAAACCATTACATGTTTAGTTTTATTAGTAAACAGCATACGTTTTAATTAGCATTAACGATGTCGTGGCCAAGACTAGAACTGACTTAATTTCAAAAAACATTATATATAAAAATATCAAATATTATAAATTAAAAATATACTAGAAAGATTAAGTTTACTTAAAAATATTCTAAAAATATTCGGTAAATATATGTTAAAAATATTAAGTTGACAAACACTTTCTAGTGTATATACTAGAAACAAAAACTATATTTTCACTGTGCTGTATAGCTTACGTGCCACTAATGAGAATCGAGGAGGAAGGCGCAAAATTTTATTTGCAAAATTTTCCATTTGCTTAGTTTAATTTCCAATTGAATTACTTATTCTCTCATTGTGTGTGTGTGCCATCTTCAGTTTGCAGCCTTTGCGATAATCTTTTATCTCCCTGAAGTGTTATACTATATACATACTATACTACTATACTATATATATACTATATAGCTATATACAATACAACATAATAACATTTAGGAGGGCAAATCCAGGACTCCCCGCGGTATGGCCGTGAAGCATTGCTTCGCGAGGACGATCAGGATTTGCTCACTCGTGGACCCTCCTGGCTCTCTCGGCTCTTCTGAGCTCGGTGGTTATCGCTGCGGCGAAGCTGATGACCGCTTGCCATTCCGCCTCCCCCTGCAGCATGAATGGGACTAGGTTGTCCGCATTCAGTCTACCGCCAAGTACGGTTTCCAGAGAGCTCCGTTCCCTAGCGTATTTAACGCACGAGAAGAGGACGTGCTCAGCTGTTTCGCTCCGACCACCTCCGCACCATGGACAGTCATCCGCATCCTCGTGTCCAAAGCGCATCAGGTAGCTGCGAAAGCAACCGTGCCCGCTGATCAGCTGCGTTAGGTGGAACGTAATATCGCCGTGTTTCCCCTCAAGCCACGGCTTGAGGTTGGGTATCAGCTGCTGCGTCCAGCGACCCTTGGGCTCGTTGGTCCACCTGTGCTGCCATGTCTCCAGGGTGTGCTGCCTTGCTTCAGCTCGTATTGCCTTCTTGGCGCCGGGGAGAGTCTTCGACCGTGGGTTTGGTTGAAGACCTCTTCGTTTTCCTTCGCTAACAGGTCCAGAGGCGGTATCCCTGCGATCACCAATGCCGCCGCGTTGGACACTGTTCTGAAGGCGCAGCAGACACGTAAGGCCGAAAGTCTGTGGGTAGCATTTAGGCCCTGGGCGTAGCTTTCGGTACCAAGCGCTTTTGCCCACACCGGGGCGGCATATAGCATAGTCGCTCGGGTGACGCTCGTCAGCAGACTTCTGCTCGCCTGTTTTGGGCCTCGGGAGTTCAACATTATGTTTGAAAGCGCCAGATTTACTCCTGCTGCTTTAGAGTTAGCTTAGGCAAGGTGTTCTCGGAACGAAAGCCTGGTGTCTATCATGACTCCCAGGTACTTGATTGCCCGAGAGGAGGACACCTTGGTACAGCCTACTTCGACAGTGGCCGTCTCCACCGCTTTCCTTGAGCTAATCAGGACAGCCTCGGTCTTCTCCGGCGCCAGCTCTAGCCCCATTGAACTGAGCCAATGTTCGATGGCCCTGATGTTTTGGTTGCAGCTTTCTTCGGCCTTGCCGGGATACTTGTCGACAACGAGCAAGGCCACGTCGTCGGCGAAGCCTACGATCTCGCTCCTCCCGACCAGCGGTAGACGAAGTATCCCGTCGTACATGGTGTTCCACAGAAGCGGGCCGAGGACCGAGCCTTGCGGGACTCCACCGGTGACCTGGTGCCTGAAGACGCCTTCCGACGACTCGCACAGTAAGACCCGATCAGAAAAATAGCTGCGTATGATCCTGACTAGGTAGGCTGGGACGCTGAAGCCAATTAGTGCTTCTAGGATCCGGTCCCATCTCGCTGTGTTGAAGGCGTTCCTGATGTCTAGAGTGACCATGAGGCAGTACTCTTTGCTGCCACCCTTCCATCTGGTGCCGTCGATTGCTTGGGCCGCTACTTCGACCACTCTGTTGACAGCGTCTACGGTGGACCACGCTTTCCTAAATCCAAACTGGGACCGTGAGAGGTCACCCGCGTCGGCGATAGCCCTCTCAAGCCGAGTGCACACCAGTTTCTCCAGGAGCTTCCATCGATGAGGCATATTGGCCGGAACGATGAAGGCTCCTCGGGTGGTTTCCCTGGTTTTGGGAGGAGAAGCAGCTTTTGGATTTTCCAGCAACTCGGGAAAACTCCTTCCTCCAGGCACTTGGTGAGTGCCTTCGCAAAGGAGTCTGGCTGGAGGTGGAGAGCAAGCCGAAGCGCCCTGTTCGGGATGCCGTCGGGTCCGGGGGCCTTGCCGTCCTTCAGCAGTTTTGCCAGCTCCAGGATCTCGTCACTGCTGACCGTGGCGTCGGAATCGACGTGGTCTTCTGTGGCTGGGTCGGCTGGGCGTAACCCATCCATCACAGGGAACAGGTGTTCCGCTACACTGCGGAGCATCGCTGGGTCCAGTAGCTTAGGAGTCCTAGTGTACGCCTTCTTGACCACCACCTTGTAGGCACTTCCCCATGGGTCGCTGTCGGCAGAATCGCATAGGTCGAGGAAGCATTTGCGCTTGCTCTCCCTTATGGCTATCTTAAGCATTTTTCTGCGGGCTCTGTACTCGGATCGGCGTTCGGCAAAGGACTCCGCACCTCTCGCGCGTTGGTAGCGACGTCTGGCGGAGAGGCACTCACGACGAGCCGACTCTATCTCCTGGTTCCACCAGTAGACAGGGGCTCTTTGTCGGCTATGCGACCTGCTCGATTGCATGCTGGCGTCGCACGCGGCCTTCAGCCGCCTCATCAGCTCCACTGCCGTCAGCTTGGCTCCTTGTCTGCCCGCCATGGGTAGGAACTGCTCTCGAAACACGTGTCCAGAGAGTCTGTCTTGTATTTAATTCTGGCCTGGGCTGGTGTCTGGGCTTGGGACGAGGGTGGGCTTCCCAGGTCGCAGATGATGGCCAGGTCGCTGCCAGTGTAGTCCTCGCTGAGTCTCCACCTCGCTAGCCTGTACGACGAGCCGCTAGTGAAGGTGAGGTCCACCACAGAGCCCAGTCCGGCGCGCCTGAACGTGTGCCGGTTTCCATGGTTAAGAAGAGCCAGGTCCAACGTCGCGAATGCCTCCAGCACGAAAGAACATCGGTAATTTGCTGGGTTTCTCTGCTCACCTCCAGATCGCTGCTTTCTTGGTGCGGTCGAAAGCCCAGTCTGGGCTAGCCGCCGTTCGGTAGGGCTCGCTAAGTAGCGCGAGCTCCACTCTGCGTTCACGCACCGTCTGCACTAGCAGGTCTTGGGCTGCCGTGCAGTGATTCAGGTTTAGCTGAATCAGCCGCATCATTGCAGTGCCTTTGGTGCTCCTTTACCCGCCAATGGGCACTTCCGGGTTCCCATTTGGTGGTTGGTCACTTGGCTACCTCTGTTTGCGCACAAGAAGCGTTTAGCTTCGTTAGGGCACTCGGCGGCTTTGTGTCCCGCGGTCCCGCATATGAAGCAGCACTGGCTTCTGTCAACGGTGCTTCTGCAGTGGGCCGCTATGTGGCCTTCTTCCAGGCATCTGAAGCATCTTTGGCGTGGCTCCAGCTCCAGCTCAAGCATTGGGACCATCCTACCCTCAGCTTGCCACGCTTGATCAGCGGGTCCGTCAGATTGGCTGGGACTGCTATCACCGCAGTCTTCCCTCCGTACTGCGATTGCCGAAGGCTCTTGATAGCCACCACTGCTGCAGGGATCTCTGCCTGGGCCTCCAAGGCACTCTTCAACTCGTCTTCCGTGGTGAGCTCGTCGAGGTCGCGAATCACAAATACCTTAGTTTGTGTTAACGCGAGAAGGCTGGCGCGGTCTCCTAGCACCGCTCCCATGTCCATCTTGAGCTTCTGCGTCAGGTCTTGGGCTGAGGCACGTAGTTCGAGGAGCAGTTCGCCTTTGGCCGTCCTCTTCACCCTTGCTACGTTTTCCGCGATGGCCCTGAGCCTAGCGTCCTGCCCTCTTGTCACCAGGGACAGCACTTGGCTGTGGGGGTGATAACCAGCGCATCTGGTCTCTCCCTCGGCGGTCTCTTCTTGTGCGGTCCGGGCGGTTGCTGCAAGTTTGGTTGCGACTTCTTTCCCGCTGCAGTGGCTTGGGGCGGAGCCCTTGGTAGGCGCTTGGGTCCCGCAGCCTTCTGGTGGTCGGGTCGCTGGGCTCTCTTCGCAGACAGCGCCGTGCGATCCTTTGGCTTAGGGCTGCCCTTCTCCCTGAAGTGTGTGTCTGTATGTGTGTGTGTGGAGCCTGCTGTTTTCATGTGTGTGAGTGTAGCTTGTCATTTATTTATTTTATGCCACATCGATTCCGCGAGTTCGATATTGTCAATATTTTAATGAAGTAAATTTTGTGTACACCTTAGCATATTTAGTCATGTATATCTATTAGCAATTGTTTTAAATTTCATGTTGCTAGTTAATTACCGCTAATTAATATGAAATATTTTTTGATTTTGATTGTCGATTATCAAAACAACATATGAACTTATTTTAAAAATATAACGAATTATTTAGATACGAACCTCTTATTCTTTGGTCCTTGATTTACGACATCCTTTGTTCTTATTTTACATCCGCGCAGCTCCTGAAACTACATCGCAGGTCATCTAGCTTATTGGCTCCCAGAGGGTACATGAAATTAAAACAAAACCATTACAAGTTTAGTGTTATTTGTAAACACAATGGGCATAAGTTTTAATTAGCATTAACGATGACGTGGCCAAGAATAGAACTGACTTAATATCAAATGGACCACGTCATCAATATATGAATACCATCTGTGGTACGTACATTTCCTACGAATTGGAATTTTGTGTTAAATTCGATATTGGTAATATTTTTATGAAGTAAATTTAATGTACACATTAGCATATTTAGTCATGTATATTAATAACCGCTAATTAATATTAAATATTTTTTGATTTTGATTGTCTATAATCAAAACAACATAAGAACTTATTTTAAAAATATAACGAATTATTTAGATATAAACCTCTTATTCTATGGGCCTTGATTTATGACATCCTTTTCGCTGATTGTATATTCGGATTGCTCCTAATATTACATCGTAGGTCATCTAGCGTATTGGCTTCCAGTTTCCGTATTGAAACTAAACCATTATAACTTTCACAGTAGCATATTTTGAATTGTTATAAATTTCATTTCATATTAACCGCTAATTAATATTAAATATTTTTTGATTTTGATTGTCGATTATCAAAACAACATATGAACTTATTTTAAAAATATAACGAATTATTTAGATACGAACCTCTTATTCTTTGGTCCTTGATTTACGACATCCTTTGTTCTTATTTTACATCAGCGCAGCTCCTGAAACTACATCGCAGGTCATCTAGCTTATTGGCTCCCAGAGGGTACATGAAATTAAAACAAAACCATTACAAGTTTAGTGTTATTTGTAAACACAATGGGCATAAGTTTTAATTAGCATTAACGATGACGTGGCCAAGAATAGAACTGACTTAATATCAAATGGACCACGTCATCAATATATGAATACCATCTGTGGTACGTACATTTCCTACGAATTGGAATTTTGTGTTAAATTCGATATTGGTAATATTTTTATGAAGTAAATTTAATGTACACCTTAGCATATTTAGTCATGTATATTAATAACCGCTAATTAATATTAAATATTTTTTGATTTTGATTGTCTATAATCAAAACAACATAAGAACTTATTTTAAAAATATAACGAATTATTTAGATATAAACCTCTTATTCTATGGGCCTTGATTTATGACATCCTTTTCGCTGATTGTATATTCGGATTGCTCCTAATATTACATCGTAGGTCATCTAGCGTATTGGCTTCCAGTTTCCGTATTGAAACTAAACCATTATAACTTTCACAGTAGCATATTTTGAATTGTTATAAATTTCATTTCATATTAACCGCTAATTAATATTAAATATTTTTTGATTTTGATTGTCGATTTTCCAAACAACATAAGAACTTATTTTAGAAATATAACGAATTATTTAGATACGAACCTCTTATTCTTTGGTCCTTGATTTACGACATCCTTTGTTCTGATTTTACATCAGCGCAGCTCCTGAAACTACATCGCAGGTCATCTAGCTTATTGGCTCCCAGAGGATACATGAAATTAAAACAAAACCATTACAAGTTTAGTTTTATTAGTAAACAGCATACGTTTTAATTAGCATTAACGATGTCGTTGCCAAGACTAGAACTAACTTAATTTCAAAAAACATTATATATAAAAATATCAAATATTATAAATTAAAAATATACTAGAAAGATTAAGTTTACTTAAAAATATTCTAAAAATATTCGGTAAATATATGTTAAAAATTATAAGTTGACAAACACTATAAATATATACTAAGAACAAAATCTATATTTGCACTGTGCCGTGTAGCTTACGTGCCACTAATGAGAATCGAGGCGAAGGGCGCAAAATTTTTATTTGCAAAATTTTTCATTTGCTTAGTTTAATTTAAATTTGTAATATTTAAAAAATATTCTAAAAATATTCGGTATATATATGTTAACAATACTAAGTTTACAAACACTAGAAATATATACCATAAACAAAAACTATATTTGCACTGTGCCGTGTAGCTTAGGAGGAGGGCGCAAAATTTTTACTTCAAAATTTTCCATTTGCTTAGTTTAATTACTAATTTAATTACTTACTCTCACATTGTGTGTGTGTGCTATCTTCAGTTTGAAGCCTTTGGGATAATCTTCTGTGTCCCTGAAGTGTGTGTCTGTATGTGTGTGTGTGGAGTCTGCTGTTTGCATGTGTGTGAGTGTAGCTTGTCATTTATTAATTTTATGCCACATTGATTCCGCGAGTTCGATATTGTCAATATTTTAATGAAGTAAATTTTGTGTACACCTTAGCATATTTAGTCATGTATATCTATCTATTAGCAATTGTTTTAAATTTCATGTTGCTAGTTAATTACCGCTAATTAATATGAAATATTTTTTGATTTTGATTGTCGATTATCAAAACAACATATGAACTTATTTTAAAAATATAACGAATTATTTAGATACGAACCTCTTATTCTTTGGTCCTTGATTTACGACATCCTTTGTTCTTATTTTACATCCGCGCAGCTCCTGAAACTACATCGCAGGTCATCTAGCTTATTGGCTCCCAGAGGGTACATGTAATTAAAACAAAACCATTACAAGTTTAGTGTTATTTGTAAACACAATGGGCATACGTTTTAATTAGCATTAACGATCACGTGGCCAAGACTATAACTGACTTAATTTCAAATGGACCACGTCATCAATGTATGAATGCCATCCCTGGGACATATATTTTTAACGAATTGAAATTTTATTTTAAAAATTCGATATTGTCAATATATTTATGAAGTAAATTTTGTGTTTAAATTAGCATATTTAGTCGTAATTAGTTAAAGTTCCATTTTCCGAGATAATCGTTTCTATGGTTTATATTAAATATCTACTGATTTTAATTGTCGATTATCTGAACAACATAAGCACTTATTTTAAAAATAAACAAATTATTTAGATTAGGAACCTCTTATTATTTCATCCTTTGATTTATGACATCCTTTTCTCTGATTTTACAGCTCCTCCTTTTCGTAGCTCCTAAAATTACATCGTAGGTCATCCATCTAGCGTATTGGCGTTCAGAGGGAACTTATAATTGAAACTGAACCATTATAAGTTTCACCATTAAATATTTTGTTATGTATATTTATTAGCAATTGTTATAAATTTCATGTTGTAGTTAATAACCGCTAATTAATATTATTATTTTTTTTTAGTTTGATTTCCGATTATCAAAACAACATACTTATTTTAAAAATATAACGATAATATTAAATATTTTTTGATTTTGATTGTCGATTATCAAAACAACATAAGTACTTACTTTTTTTTAAAAATATAACGAATTATTTAGATACGAACCTCTTATTCTTTGGTCCTTGATTTACGACATCCTTTGTTCTAATTTTACATCCGCGCAGCTCCTGAAACTACATCGCAGGTCATCTAGCTTATTGGCTCCCACAGGGTACATGAAATTAAAACAAAACCATTACAAGTTTAGTGTTAATTGTAAACACAATGGGCATAAGTTTTAATTAGCATTAACGATGACGTGGCCAAGAATAGAACTGACTTAATATCAAATGGACCACGTCATCAATTCATGAATACCGTCTCTGGGACGTATATTTCCTACGAATTGGAATTTTATATCAAATACGATATTGTCAATATTTTTATGAAGTAAATTTTGTGTACACCTTAGCATATATAGTCATGTATATCTATTAGCAATTGTTTTAAATTTCATGTTGCTAGTTAATTACCGCTAATTAATATTAAATATTTGTTGATTTTGATTGTCGATTATCAAAACAACATAAGAACTTATTTTAAAAATATATCGAATTATTTAGATAAGAACCTCTTATTCTTTGGTCCTTGATTTACGACATCCTTTGTTCTAATTTTACATCCGCGCAGCTCCTGAAACTACATCGCAGGTCATCTAGCTTATTGGCTCCCAGAGGGTACATGAAATTAAAACAAAACCATTACAAGTTTAGTGTTAATTGTAAACACAATGGGCATAAGTTTTAATTAGCATTAACGATGACGTGGCCAAGAATAGAACTGACTTAATATCAAATGGACCACGTCATCAATTCATGAATACCGTCTCTGGGACGTATATTTCCTACGAATTGGAATTTTATATCAAATACGATATTGTCAATATTTTTATGAAGTAAATTTTGTGTACACCTTAGCATATATAGTCATGTATATCTATTAGCAATTGTTTTAAATTTCATGTTGCTAGTTAATTACCGCTAATTAATATTAAATATTTGTTGATTTTGATTGTCGATTATCAAAACAACATAAGAACTTATTTTAAAAATATAACGAATTATTTAGATACGAACCTCTTATTCTTTGGTCCTTGAATTACGACATCCCTTGTTCTGATTTTACATCCGCGCAATCCTGAAACTACATGGCAGGTTATCTAGCTTATTGGCTCCCAGAGGGTACATGAAATTAAAACAAAACCATTACAAGTTTAGTGTTATTTGTAAACACAATGGGCATAAGTTTTAATTAGCATTAACGATGACGTGGCCAAGAATGGAACTGACTTAATATCAAATGGACCACGTCATCAATTCATGAATACCGTCTCTGGGACGTATATTTCCTACGAATTGGAATTTTATATCAAATACGATATTGTCAATATTTTTATGAAGTAAATTTTGTGTACACCTTAGCATATATAGTCATGTATATCTATTAGCAATTGTTTTAAATTTCATGTTGCTAGTTAATTACCGCTAATTAATATTAAATATTTTTTGATTTTGATTGTCTATAATCAAAACAACATAAGAACTTATTTTAAAAATATAACGAATTATTTAGATACGAACCTTTTATTCCTTGGTCCTTGATTACCGACATCATTTGTGCTAATTTTACATCCAAGCAGCTCCTGAAACTATATCGCAGGTCATCTAGCTTATTGGCTCCCAGAGGGTACATGTAATTGAAACAAAACCATTACAAGTTTAGTGTTAATTGTAAACACAATGGGCATAAGTTAATGCTAATTAAAATTAGCATTAACGATGACGTGGCCAAGTATAGAACTGACTTAATATCAAATGGACCACGTCATCGATATATGAATACCGTCTCTGGGACGTAGATTTCCTACGAATTGGAATTTTATATTAAATTCGATATTGTCAATAATTTTATGAAGTAAATTTTGTGTTCACCTCAGCATCATTAGTCATGTATTAGCAAGTGTTTCAAATTTCATGTTGCTAGTTAAGTACCGCTAATTAATATTAAATATTTTTTTATTTTGATTGTCTATAATCAAAACAACATAAGAAGTTATTTTAAAAATATAACGAATTATTTAGATACGAACCTCTTATTCATTGGTCCTTGATTTACGGCATCCTTTGTTCTAATTTTACATCCGCGCAGCTCCTGAAACTACATCGCAGGTCATCTAGCTTATTGGCTCCCAGAGGGTACATGTAATTAAAACAAAACCATTACAAGTTTATTGTTATTTGTAAACACAATGGGCATAAGTTTTAATTAGCATTAACGATGACGTGGCCAAGAATGGAACTGACTTAATATCAAATGGACCACGTCATCAATTCATGAATACCGTCTCTGGGACGTAGATTTCCTATGAATTGGAATTTTAGTTAAAAAATTCGATATTGTCAATATTTTTATGAAGTAAATTTTGTGTTCACCGTTGCATATTTAGTCCTTTGCATTTATTAGCAATTATTTAAATTTCATGTTGCTAGTTAATTACCGCTTATTAATATGAAATATTTTTGATTTTGATTGTCGATTATCAAAACAATATAAAAAAAACCTTTTTTTAAAAATATAACGAATTATTTAGATGCGAACCTTTTATTCCTTGGTCCTTGATTACCGACATCACTTGTGCTAATTTTACATCCAAGCAGCTCCTGAAACTATATCGCAGGTCATCTAGCTTATTGGCTCCCAGAGGGTTCATGTAATTGAAACAAAACCATTACAAGTTTAGTGTTAATTGTAAACACAATGGGCATAAGTTTTAATTAGCATTAACGATGACGTGGCCAAGAATGGAACTGACTTAATATCAAATGGACCACGTCATCAATTCATGAATGAATGAAGTGGCCAAGTATAGAACTGACTTAATATCAAATGGACCACGTCATCGATATATGAATACCGTCTCTGGGACGTAGATTTCCTACGAATTGGAATTTTATATTAAATTCGATATTGTCAATAATTTTATGAAGTAAATTTTGTGTTCACCTCAGCATCATTAGTCATGTATTAGCAAGTGTTTCAAATTTCATGTTGCTAGTTAAGTACCGCTAATTAATATTAAATATTTTTTTATTTTGATTGACTATAATCAAAACAACATAAGAAGTTATTTTAAAAATATAACGAATTATTTAGATACGAACCTCTTATTCATTGGTCCTTGATTTACGGCATCCTTTGTTCTAATTTTACATCCGCGCAGCTCCTGAAACTACATCGCAGGTCATCTAGCTTATTGGCTCCCAGAGGGTACATGAAATTAAAACAAAACCATTACAAATTTAGTTTTATTAGTAAACAGCATACGTTTTAATTAGCATTAACGATGACGTGGCCAAGACTAGAAGTGACTTAATTTCAAAAAACATTATATATAAAAAGATCAAATATTATAAATTAAAAATATACTAGAACGATTAAGTTTACTTAAAAATATTCTAAAAATATTCGGTATATATATGTTCAAAATACTAAGTTGACAATCACTAGAAATATATACCATAAACAAAAACTATATTTGCTCTGTGCCGTGTAGCTTACTTGCCACTAATGAGAATCGAGGCGAAGGGCGCAAAATTTGTATTTGCAAAATTTTCCATTTGCTTAGTTTAATTTAAATAAGTAATATTTTAAAAAAATTTTCTAAAAATATTCGGTATATATATGTTAAAAATACTAAGTTGACAAACACTAGAAATATATACCATAAACAAAAACTATAGTTGCACTGTGCCGTGTAGCTTACGTGACACTAATGAGAATCGAGGAGGAGGGCGCAAAAAAAAATATTCGGTAAATATATGTTAAAAATATTAAGTTGACAAACACTAGAAATATATACTAGAAACAAAAACTATATTTGCACTGTGCTGTGTAGCTTACGTGCCACTAATGAGAATCGAGGAGGAGGGCGCAAAATTTTTACTTGCAAAATTTTCCATTTGCTTAGTTTAATTTCTAATTTAATTACTTATTCTCTCATTGTGTGTGTGTGACATATTCAGTTTGCAGCCTTTGGGATAATCTTTTGTCTCCCTGAAGTGTGCGTGTGTTTGGAGTCTGTTATTTGAATGTGTGTGAGTGGAGCTTGTCATTTATTTATTTTATGCCACATCGATTCCGCGAGTTCGATATTGTCAATATTTTTATGAAGTAAATTTTGTGTACACCTTAGCATATTTAGTCATGTATATCTATTAGCAATTGTTTTAAATTTCATGTTGCTAGTTAATTACCGCTAATTAATATTAAATATTTTTTGATTTTGATTGTCTATAATCAAAACAACATAAGAACTTATTTTAAAAATATAACGAATTATTTAGATACGAACCTCTTATTCTTTGGTCTTTGATTTACGACATCCTTTGTTCTAATTTTACATCCGCGCAGCTCCTGAAGCTACATCGCAGGTCATCTAGCTTATTGGCTCCAGAGGGTACATGAAATTAAAACAAAACCATTACAAGTTTAGTGTTATTTGTAAACACAATGGGCATAAGTTTTAATTAGCATTAACGATGACGTGGCCAAGTATAGAACTGACTTAATATCAAATGGACCACGTCATCAATATATGAATACCATCTCTGGTACGTAGATTTCCTATGAATTGGAATTTTATTTAAAAAATTCGGTATTGTCAATATTTTTATGAAGTAAATTTTGTGTTCACCTTTGCATATTTAGTCATGTATATCTATTAGCAATTATTTAAATTTCATGTTGCTAGTTAATTACCGCTAATTAATATGAAATATTTTGGATTTTGATTGTCGATTATCAAAACAATATAAGAACTTATTTTAAAAATATAACGAATTATTTAGATACGAACCTCTTATTCTTTGGTCCTTGATTTACGACATCCTTTGTTCTAATTTTACATCCGCGCAGCTCCTGAAACTACATCGCAGGTCTAGCTTCTAGCTTCTAGCTTATTGGCTCCCAGAGGGTACATGAAATTAAAACAAAACCATTACAAGTTTAGTGTTATTTGTAAACACAATGGGCATAAGTTTTAATTAGCATTAACGATGACGTGGCCAAGTATAGAACTGACTTAATATCAAATGGACCACGTCATCAATATATGAATACCATCTCTGGTACGTAGATTTCCTATGAATTGGAATTTTATTTAAAAAATTCGGTATTGTCAATATTTTTATGAAGTAAATTTTGTGTTCACCTTAGTGTCTTTAGTCATGTATATCTTAGCACTTGTTTTCAATTTCATGTTGCTAGTTAATTACCGCTAATTAATATTAAATATTTTTTGATTTTGATCATCGATTGTCAAAACAACATAATAACTTATTTTAAAAATATATCGAATTATTTAGATACAAACCTCTTATTCTATGGTCCTTGATTTACGACATCCTTTGTTCTAATTTTACATCCGCGCAGCTCCTGAAACTACATCGCAGGTCATCTAGCTTATTGGCTCCCAGAGGGTACATGTAATTAAAACAAAACCATTACAAGTTTAGTGTTATTTGTAAACACAATGGGCATAAGTTTTAATTAGCATTAACGATGACGTGGCCAAGAATGGAACTGACTTAATATCAAATGGACCACGTCACCAATTCATGAATACCGTCTCTGGGACGTAGATTTCCTATGAATTGGAATTTTAGTTAAAAAATTCGATATTGTCAATATTTTTATGAAGTAAATTTTGTGTTCACCTTAGCATATTTAGTCATGTATATTTATTAGCAATTATTTAAATTTCATGTTGCTAGTTAATTACCGCTAATTAATATGAAATATTTTGGATTTTGATTGTCGATTATCAAAACAATATAAGAACTTATTTTAAAAATATAACGAATTATTTAGATACGAACCTCTTATTCTTTGGTCCTTGATTTACGACATCCTTTGTTCTAATTTTACATCCGCGCAGCTCCTGAAACTACATCGCAGGTCTAGCTTCTAGCTTCTAGCTTATTGGCTCCCAGAGGGTACATGAAATGAAAACAAAACCATTACAAGTTTAGTGTTATTTGTAAACACAATGGGCATAAGTTTTAATTAGCATTAACGATGACGTGGCCAAGAATGGAACTGACTTAATATCAAATGGACCACGTCACCAATTCATGAATACCGTCTCTGGGACGTAGATTTCCTATGAATTGGAATTTTAGTTAAAAAATTCGATATTGTCAATATTTTTATGAAGTAAATTTTGTGTTCACCTTAGCATATTTAGTCATGTATATTTATTAGCAATTATTTAAATTTCATGTTGCTAGTTAATTACCGCTAATTAATATTAAATATTTTTTGATTTTGATCATCGATTGTCAAAACAACATAATAACTTATTTTAAAAATATATCGAATTATTTAGATACAAACCTCTTATTCTATGGTCCTTGATTTACGACATCCTTTGTTCTAATTTTACATCCGCGCAGCTCCTGAAACTACATCGCAGGTCATCTAGCTTATTGGCTCCCAGAGGGTACATGTAATTAAAACAAAACCATTACAAGTTTAGTGTTATTTGTAAACACAATGGGCATAAGTTTTAATTAGCATTAACGATGACGTGGCCAAGAATGGAACTGACTTAATATCAAATGGACCACGTCACCAATTCATGAATACCGTCTCTGGGACGTAGATTTCCTATGAATTGGAATTTTAGTTAAAAAATTCGATATTGTCAATATTTTTATGAAGTAAATTTTGTGTTCACCTTAGCATATTTAGTCATGTATATTTATTAGCAATTATTTAAATTTCATGTTGCTAGTTAATTACCGCTAATTAATATGAAATATTTTGGATTTTGATTGTCGATTATCAAAACAATATAAGAACTTATTTTAAAAATATAACGAATTATTTAGATACGAACCTCTTATTCTTTGGTCCTTGATTTACGACATCCTTTGTTCTAATTTTACATCCGCGCAGCTCCTGAAACTACATCGCAGGTCATCTAGCTTATTGGCTCCCAGAGGGTACATGTAATTAAAACAAAACCATTACAAGTTTAGTGTTATTTGTAAACACAATTGGCATAAGTTTTAATTAGCATTAACGATGACGTGGCCAAGTATAGAACTGACTTAATATCAAATGGATCACGTCATCAATATATGAATACCGTCTCTGGGACGTAGATTTCCTACGAATTGGAATTTTATAATCAATTCGATATTGTCAATAATTTTATGAAGTAAATTTTGTGTTCACCTCAGCATCATTAGTCATGTATTAGCAAGTGTTTCAAATTTCATGTTGCTAGTTAAGTACCGCTAATTAATATTAAATATTTTTTGATTTTGATTGTCGATTATCAAAACAGTATAAGAACTTATTTTAAAGATATAACGAATTATTTAGATACGAACCTTTTATTCCTTGGTCCTTGATTACCGACATCATTTGTGCTAATTTTACATCCAAGCAGCTCCTGAAACTATATCGCAGGTCATCTAGCTTATTGGCTCCCAGAGGGTACATGTAATTGAAACAAAACCAAGTTTAGTGTTATTTGTAAACACAATGGGCATAAGTTTTAATTAGCATTAACGATGACGTGGCCAAGAATGGAACTGACTTAATATCAAATGGACCACGTCATCAATATATGAATACCATCTCTGGTACGTAGATTTCCTATGAATTGGAATTTTATTTAAAAAATTCGGTATTGTCAATATTTTTATGAAGTAAATTTTGTGTTCACCTTAGCGTCTTTAGTCATGTATATCTATTAGCAATTATTAAATTTCATGTTGCTAGTTAATTACCGCTAATTAATATTAAATATTTTTTGATTTTGATTGTCTATAATCAAAACAACATAAGAACTTATTCTAAAAATATAACGAATTATTTAGATACGAACCTCTTATTCTTTGGTCCTTGATTTACGACATCCTTTGTTCTAATTTTACATCCGCGCAGCTCCTGAAACTACATCGCAGGTCATCTAGCTTATTGGCTCCCAGAGGGTACATGTAATTAAAACAAAACCATTACAAGTGTAGTGTTATTTGTAAACACAATGGGCATAAGTTTTAATTAGCATTAACGATGATGTGGCCAAGAATGGAACTGACTTAATATCAAATGGACCACGTCATCAATTCATGAATACCGTCTCTGGGACGTAGATTTCCTATGAATTGGAATTTTTATATTAAATTCGATATTGTCAATAATTTTATGAAGTAAATTTTGTGTTCACCTCAGCATCATTAGTCATGTATTAGCAAGTGTTTCAAATTTCATGTTGCTAGTTAAGTACCGCTAATTAATATTAAATATTTTTTGATTTTGATTGTCGATTATCAAAACAATATAAGAACTTATTTTAAAAATATAACGAATTATTTAGATACGAACCTTTTATTCCTTGGTCCTTGATTACCGACATCATTTGTGCTAATTTTACATCCAAGCAGCTCCTGAAACTATATCGCAGGTCATCTAGCTTATTGGCTCCCAGAGGGTACATGTAATTAAAACAAAACCATTACAAGTTTAGTGTTATTTGTAAACACAATGGGCATAAGTTTTAATTAGAATTAACGATGACGTGGCCAAGAATGGAACTGACTTAATATCAAATGGACCACGTCATCAATTCATGAATACCGTCTCTGGGACGTAGATTTCCTATGAATTGGAATTTTAGTTAAAAAATTCGATATTGTCAATATTTTTATGAAGTAAATTTTGTGTTCACCTTAGCATATTTAGTCATGTAAATCTATTAGCAATTATTAAATTTCATGTTGCTAGTTAATTACCGCTAATTAATATGAAATATTTTTGATTTTGATTGTCGATTATCAAAACAATATAAGAACTTATTTTAAAAATATAACGAATTATTTAGATACGAACCTTTTATTCCTTGGTCCTTGATTACCGACATCATTTGTGCTAATTTTACATCCAAGCAGCTCCTGAAACTATATCGCAGGTCATCTAGCTTATTGGCTCCCAGAGGGTACATGTAATTGAAACAAAACCATTACAAGTTTAGTGTTAATTGTAAACACAATGGGCATAAGTTTTAATTAGCATTAACGATGACGTGGCCAAGAATGGAACTGACTTAATATCAAATCGACCACGTCATCAATTCATGAATACCGTCTCTGGGACGTAGATTTCCTACGAATTGGAATTTTATATCAAATACGATATTGTCAATATTTTTATGAAGTAAATTTTGTATACACCTTAGCATATATAGTCATGTATATCTATTAGCAATTATTAAATTTCATGTTGCTAGTTAATTACCGCTAATTAATATGAAATATTTTGGATTTTGATTGTCGATTATCAAAACAATATAAGAACTTATTTTAAAAATATAACGAATTATTTAGATACGAACCTCTTATTCTTTGGTCCTTGATTTACGACATCCTTTGTTCTAATTTTACATCCGCGCAGCTCCTGAAACTACATCGCAGGTCTAGCTTCTAGCTTCTAGCTTATTGGCTCCCAGAGGGTACATGAAATTAAAACAAAACCATTACAAGTTTAGTGTTATTTGTAAACACAATGGGCATAAGTTTTAATTAGCATTAACGATGACGTGGCCAAGAATGGAACTGACTTAATATCAAATGGACCACGTCACCAATTCATGAATACCGTCTCTGGGACGTAGATTTCCTATGAATTGGAATTTTAGTTAAAAAATTCGATATTGTCAATATTTTTATGAAGTAAATTTTGTGTTCACCTTAGCATATTTAGTCATGTATATTTATTAGCAATTATTTAAATTTCATGTTGCTAGTTAATTACCGCTAATTAATATTAAATATTTTTTGATTTTGATCATCGATTGTCAAAACAACATAATAACTTATTTTAAAAATATATCGAATTATTTAGATACAAACCTCTTATTCTATGGTCCTTGATTTACGACATCCTTTGTTCTAATTTTACATCCGCGCAGCTCCTGAAACTACATCGCAGGTCATCTAGCTTATTGGCTCCCAGAGGGTACATGTAATTAAAACAAAACCATTACAAGTTTAGTGTTATTTGTAAACACAATGGGCATAAGTTTTAATTAGCATTAACGATGACGTGGCCAAGAATGGAACTGACTTAATATCAAATGGACCACGTCACCAATTCATGAATACCGTCTCTGGGACGTAGATTTCCTATGAATTGGAATTTTAGTTAAAAAATTCGATATTGTCAATATTTTTATGAAGTAAATTTTGTGTTCACCTTAGCATATTTAGTCATGTATATTTATTAGCAATTATTTAAATTTCATGTTGCTAGTTAATTACCGCTAATTAATATGAAATATTTTGGATTTTGATTGTCGATTATCAAAACAATATAAGAACTTATTTTAAAAATATAACGAATTATTTAGATACGAACCTCTTATTCTTTGGTCCTTGATTTACGACATCCTTTGTTCTAATTTTACATCCGCGCAGCTCCTGAAACTACATCGCAGGTCATCTAGCTTATTGGCTCCCAGAGGGTACATGTAATTAAAACAAAACCATTACAAGTTTAGTGTTATTTGTAAACACAATTGGCATAAGTTTTAATTAGCATTAACGATGACGTGGCCAAGTATAGAACTGACTTAATATCAAATGGATCACGTCATCAATATATGAATACCGTCTCTGGGACGTAGATTTCCTACGAATTGGAATTTTATATTAAATTCGATATTGTCAATAATTTTATGAAGTAAATTTTGTGTTCACCTCAGCATCATTAGTCATGTATTAGCAAGTGTTTCAAATTTCATGTTGCTAGTTAAGTACCGCTAATTAATATTAAATATTTTTTGATTTTGATTGTCGATTATCAAAACAGTATAAGAACTTATTTTAAAGATATAACGAATTATTTAGATACGAACCTTTTATTCCTTGGTCCTTGATTACCGACATCATTTGTGCTAATTTTACATCCAAGAAGCTCCTGAAACTATATCGCAGGTCATCTAGCTTATTGGCTCCCAGAGGGTACATGTAATTGAAACAAAACCAAGTTTAGTGTTATTTGTAAACACAATGGGCATAAGTTTTAATTAGCATTAACGATGACGTGGCCAAGAATGGAACTGACTTAATATCAAATGGACCACGTCATCAATATATGAATACCATCTCTGGTACGTAGATTTCCTATGAATTGGAATTTTATTTAAAAAATTCGGTATTGTCAATATTTTTATGAAGTAAATTTTGTGTTCACCTTAGCGTCTTTAGTCATGTATATCTATTAGCAATTATTAAATTTCATGTTGCTAGTTAATTACCGCTAATTAATATTAAATATTTTTTGATTTTGATTGTCTATAATCAAAACAACATAAGAACTTATTCTAAAAATATAACGAATTATTTAGATACGAACCTCTTATTCTTTGGTCCTTGATTTACGACATCCTTTGTTCTAATTTTACATCCGCGCAGCTCCTGAAACTACATCGCAGGTCATCTAGCTTATTGGCTCCCAGAGGGTACATGTAATTAAAACAAAACCATTACAAGTGTAGTGTTATTTGTAAACACAATGGGCATAAGTTTTAATTAGCATTAACGATGATGTGGCCAAGAATGGAACTGACTTAATATCAAATGGACCACGTCATCAATTCATGAATACCGTCTCTGGGACGTAGATTTCCTATGAATTGGAATTTTTATATTAAATTCGATATTGTCAATAATTTTATGAAGTAAATTTTGTGTTCACCTCAGCATCATTAGTCATGTATTAGCAAGTGTTTCAAATTTCATGTTGCTAGTTAAGTACCGCTAATTAATATTAAATATTTTTTGATTTTGATTGTCGATTATCAAAACAATATAAGAACTTATTTTAAAAATATAACGAATTATTTAGATACGAACCTTTTATTCCTTGGTCCTTGATTACCGACATCATTTGTGCTAATTTTACATCCAAGCAGCTCCTGAAACTATATCGCAGGTCATCTAGCTTATTGGCTCCCAGAGGGTACATGTAATTAAAACAAAACCATTACAAGTTTAGTGTTATTTGTAAACACAATGGGCATAAGTTTTAATTAGAATTAACGATGACGTGGCCAAGAATGGAACTGACTTAATATCAAATGGACCACGTCATCAATTCATGAATACCGTCTCTGGGACGTAGATTTCCTATGAATTGGAATTTTAGTTAAAAAATTCGATATTGTCAATATTTTTATGAAGTAAATTTTGTGTTCACCTTAGCATATTTAGTCATGTAAATCTATTAGCAATTATTAAATTTCATGTTGCTAGTTAATTACCGCTAATTAATATGAAATATTTTTGATTTTCATTGTCGATTATCAAAACAATATAAGAACTTATTTTAAAAATATAACGAATTATTTAGATACGAACCTTTTATTCCTTGGTCCTTGATTACCGACATCATTTGTGCTAATTTTACATCCAAGCAGCTCCTGAAACTATATCGCAGGTCATCTAGCTTATTGGCTCCCAGAGGGTACATGTAATTGAAACAAAACCATTACAAACCAGTTTAGTGTTAATTGTAAACACAATGGGCATAAGTTTTAATTAGCATTAACGATGACGTGGCCAAGAATGGAACTGACTTAATATCAAATGGACCACGTCATCAATTCATGAATACCGTCTCTGGGACGTAGATTTCCTACGAATTGGAATTTTATATCAAATACGATATTGTCAATATTTTTATGAAGTAAATTTTGTATACACCTTAGCATATATAGTCATGTATATCTATTAGCAATTATTAAATTTCATGTTGCTAGTTAATTACCGCTAATTAATATGAAATATTTTTGATTTTGATTGTCGATTATCAAAACAATATAAGAACTTATTTTAAAAATATAACAAATTATTTAGATACGAACCTTTTATTCCTTGGTCCTTGATTACCGACATCATTTGTGCTAATTTTACATCCAAGCAGCTCCTGAAACTATATCGCAGGTCATCTAGCTTATTGGCTCCCAGAGGGTACATGTAATTGAAACAAAACCATTACAAGTTTAGTGTTAATTGTAAACACAATGGGCATAAGTTTTAATTAGCATTAACGATGACGTGGCCAAGAATGGAACTGACTTAATATCAAATGGACCACGTCATCAATTCATGAATACCGTCTCTGGGACGTAGATTTCCTATGAATTGGAATTTTAGTTAAAAAATTCGATATTGTCAATATTTTTATGAAGTAAATTTTGTGTTCACCTTAGCATATTTAGTCATGTAAATCTATTAGCAATTATTAAATTTCATGTTGCTAGTTAATTACCGCTAATTAATATGAAATATTTTTGATTTTGATTGTCGATTATCAAAACAATATAAGAACTTATTTTAAAAATATAACGAATTATTTAGATACGAACCTTTTATTCCTTGGTCCTTGATTACCGACATCATTTGTGCTAATTTTACATCCAAGCAGCACCTGAAACTATATCGCAGGTCATCTAGCTTATTGGCTCCCAGAGGGTACATGTAATTGAAACAAAACCATTACAAGTTTAGTGTTAATTGTAAACACAATGGGCATAAGTTTTAATTAGCATTAACGATGACGTGGCCAAGAATGGAACTGACTTAATATCAAATGGATCAATTCATGAATACCGTCTCTGGGACGTAGATTTCCTACGAATTGGAATTTTATATCAAATACGATATTGTCAATATTTTTATGAAGTAAATTTTGTATACACCTTAGCATATATAGTCATGTATATCTATTAGCAATTATTAAATTTCATGTTGCTAGTTAATTACCGCTAATTAATATGAAATATTTTTGATTTTGATTGTCGATTATCAAAACAATATAAGAACTTATTTTAAAAATATAACGAATTATTTAGATACGAACCTCTTATTCTTTGGTCTTTGATTTACGACATGCTTTGTTCTAATTTTACATCCGCGCAGCTCCTGAAACTACATCGCAGGTCATCTAGCTTATTGGCTCCCAGAGGGTACATGAAATTAAAACAAAACCATTACAAGTTTAGTGTTATTTGTAAACACAATGGGCATAACTTTTAATTAGCATTAACGATGACGTGGCCAAGTATAGAACTGACTTAATATCAAATGGACCAACTCATCAATATATGAATACCGTCTCTGGGACGTAGATTTCCTACGAATTGGAATTTTATATTAAATTCGATATTGTCAATAATTTTATGAAGTAAATTTTGTGTTCACCTCAGCATCATTAGTCATGTATTAGCAAGTGTTTCAAATTTCATGTTGCTAGTTAAGTACCGCTAATTAATATTCAATATTTTTTGATTTTGATTGTCTATAATCAAAACAACATAAGAACTTATTCTAAAAATATAATGAATTATTTAGATACGAACCTCTTATTCTTTGGTCCTTGATTTACGACATCCTTTGTTCTAATTTTACATCCGCGCAGCTCCTGAAACTATATCGCATGTCATCTAGCTTATTGGCTCCCAGAGGGTACATGTAATTGAAACAAAACCATTACAAGTTTAGTGTTAATTGTAAACACAATGGGCATAAGTTTTAATTGGCATTAACGATGACGTGGCCAAGAATGGAACTGACTTAATATCAAATGGACCACGTCATCAATTCATGAATACCGTCTCTGGGACGTAGATTTCCTACGAATTGGAATTTTATATAAAATACGATATTGTCAATATTTTTATGAAGTAAATTTTGTATACACCTTAGCATATATAGTCATGTATATCTATTAGCAATTGTTTTAAATTTCATGTTGCTAGTTAAGTACCGCTAATTAATGATTTTGATTTTGATTGATTTTGATTGTCGATTATCAAAACAATATAAGAACTTATTTTAAAAATATAACGAATTATTTAGATACGAACCTTTTATTCCTTGGTCCTTGATTACCGACATCATTTGTGCTAATTTTACATCCAAGCAGCTCCTGAAACTATATCGCAGGTCATCTAGCTTATTGGCTCCCAGAGGGTACATGTAATTGAAACAAAACCATTACAAGTTTAGTCTTAATTGTAAACACAATGGGCATAAGTTTTAATTAGCATTAACGATGACGTGGCCAAGAATGGAACTGACTTAATATCAAATGGACCACGTCATCAATATATGAATACCGTCTCTGGGACGTAGATTTCCTACGAATTGGAATTTTATATTAAATTCGATATTGTCAATAATTTTATGAAGTAAATTTTGTGTTCACCTCAGCATCATTAGTCATGTATTAGCAAGTGTTTCAAATTTCATGTTGCTAGTTAAGTACCGCTAATTAATATTAAATATTTTTTGATTTTGATTGTCTATAATCAAAACAACATAAGAAGTTATTTTAAAAATATAACGAATTATTTAGATACGAACCTCTTATTCCTTGGTCCTTGATTACCGACATCATTTGTGCTAATTTTACATCCAAGCAGCTCCTGAAACTATATCGCAGGTCATTTAACTTATTGGCTCCCAGAGGGTACATGTAATTAAAACAAAACCATTACAAGTTTAGTGTTAATTGTAAACACAATGGGCATAAGTTTTAATTAGCATTAACGATGACGTGGCCAAGAATAGAACTGACTTAATATCAAATGGACCACGTCATCAATTCATGAATACCGTCTCTGGGACGTATATTTCCTACGAATTGGAATTTTATATCAAATACGATATTGTCAATATTTTTATGAAGTAAATTTTGTGTACACCTTAGCATATATAGTCATGTATATCTATTAGCAATTGTTTTAAATTTCATGTTGCTAGTTAATTACCGCTAATTAATATTAAATATTTGTTGATTTTGATTGTCGATTATCAAAACAATATAAGAACTTATTTTAAAAATATATCGAATTATTTAGATAAGAACCTCTTATTCTTTGGTCCTTGATTTACGACATCCTTTGTTCTAATTTTACATCCGCGCAGCTCCTGAAACTACATCGCAGGTCATCTAGCTTATTGGCTCCCAGAGGGTACATGAAATTAAAACAAAACCATTACAAATTTAGTTTTATTAGTAAACAGCATACGTTTTAATTAGCATTAACGATGACGTGGCCAAGACTAGAAGTGACTTAATTTCAAAAAACATTATATATAAAAAGATCAAATATTATAAATTAAAAATATACTAGAACGATTAAGTTTACTTAAAAATATTCTAAAAATACTCGGTATATATATGTTCAAAATACTAAGTTGACAATCACTAGAAATATATACCATAAACAAAAACTATATTTGCTCTGTGCCGTGTAGCTTACTTGCCACTAATGAGAATCGAGGCGAAGGGCGCAAAATTTGTATTTGCAAAATTTTCCATTTGCTTAGTTTAATTTAAATTAGTAATATTTAAAAAATATTCGGTATATATATGTTATAAATACTAAGTTGACAAACACTAGAAATATATACCATAAACAAAAACTATATTTGCACTGTGCCGTGTAGCTTACGTGCCACTAATGAGAATCGAGGAGGAGGGCGAAAAAAAAATATTCGGTATATATATGTTAAAAATACTATGTTGACAATCACTAGAAATATATACCATAAACAAAAACTATATTTGCACTGTGCCGTGTAGCTTACGTCACATTAATGAGAATCGAGGAGGAGGGCGCAAAAAAAATATTCGGTAAATATATGTTAAAAATATTAAAAAAAAACTATATTTTCACTGTGCTGTGTAGCTTACGTGCCACTAATGAGAATCGAGGAAGAAGGCGCAAAATTTTTACTTGCAAAATTTTCCATTTGCTTAGTTTAATTTAAATTAGTAATATTTAAAAAATATTCGAAAAATATTCGGTATATATATGTTAAAAATACTAAGTTGACAAACACTAGAAATATATACCATAAACAAAAACTATATTTGCACTGTGCCGTGTAGCTTACGTGCCACTAATGAGAATCGAGGAGGAGGGCGAAAAAAGAATATTCGGTATATATATGTTAAAAATACTATGTTGACAATCACTAGAAATATATACCATAAACAAAAACTATATTTGCACTGTGCCGTGTAGCTTACGTGACACTAATGAGAATCGAGGAGGAGGGCGCAAAAAAAATATTCGGTAAATATATGTTAA
This sequence comes from Drosophila mauritiana, assembly GCF_004382145.1. Lineage (NCBI taxonomy): Eukaryota > Metazoa > Arthropoda > Insecta > Diptera > Drosophilidae > Drosophila > Drosophila mauritiana. Next base: position 54,179 of record NW_022881530.1, read on the forward strand.
AAATATTAAGTTGACAAACACTAGAAATATATACTAGAAACAAAAACCATATTTGCACTGTGCTGTGTAGCTTACGTGCCACTAATGAGAATCGAGGAGGAGGGCGCAAAATTTTTACTTGCAAAATTTTCCATTTGCTTAGTTTAATTTCTAATTTAATTACTTATTCTCTCATTGTATGTGTGTGCCATATTCAGTTTGCAGCCTTTGGGATAATCTTTTGTCTCCCTGAAGTGTGCGTGTGTTTGGAGTCTGCTATTTGAATGTGTGTGAGTGGAGCTTGTCATTTATTTATTTTATGCCACATCGATTCCGCGAGTTCGATATTGTCAATATTTTTATGAAGTAAATTTTGTGTACACCTTAGCATATTTAGTCATGTATATCTATTAGCAATTGTTTTAAATTTCATGTTGCTAGTTAATAACCGTTAATTAATATTAAATATTTTTTGATTTTGATTGTCGATTTTCAAAACAACATAAGAACTTATTTTAGAAATATAACGAATTATTTAGATACGAACCTCTTATTCTTTGGTCCTTGATTTACGACATCCTTTGTTCTGATTTTACATCAGCGCAGCTCCTGAAACTACATCGCAGGTCATCTAGCTTATTGGCTCCCAGAGGATACATGAAATTATACTTGCAAAATTTTCCATTTGCTTAGTTTAATTTAAATTAGTAATATTTTAAAAAAATATTCTAAAAATATTCGGTATATATATGTTAAAAATACTAAGTTGACAAACACTAGAAATATATACCATAAACAAAAACTATATTTGTATCCAATGGTGGATTAGTGACTGTCGTGTTGTTCAGCCAGTGGTGGTATTTACTGATGTCGGACGTTTTGAAGATTAACTTTTTACCCGCGGATCTCAACATGGCTGAGGCGTAGACCGAAACGGCAATGGCACTATGGTCCGAGAGAAGGTCTTCCACCTCCCTGGTCTGGATTCTTGCCGGGTCCAGGCCGCCAGAGATCGCAAAGTCCAAGATGTCTGGAGTTTTTGCAGGGTCAGTGGGCCAGTATGTTGGCGTCCCAGTTCCGTGGCAATTGAGGTTGCGGGAGAGAACCTGCCTGCATAGCGCGCGACCTTTTGGATTGCATACTCTGGAACCCCACCAAGTGTGCTTGGCGTTAAAGTCTCCTCCTATGACGAATTTGGGGCCGAGACTGTCCAAAAGCGAAGAGAAGCAGCGTCCGTGGCTCTAAATCTGGGTGGGCAGTAGGCAGCGGCTAAGGTAATGTCTCCGTGGGTGGTGCTTACCGATTTCGGGCGCATTGCACCCAATCCTCTTGAATGGGTGGTTGGGTGTCGAATTTGATGCTGCTGCGAATAAGGATGGCGGCGCCGCCGCGTGCTGAACCATTAGGGTGGATGGCTGACACGAGGTCATACCCCCTTAAGGTGAAGTAGGACCTGTCTGAAAAATGGGTTTCGGATATGAGGAGAATATCTGCTTGGTTGGTCTTGCAATATCAAACATGAATTATTAATACCATCTCTGGTACGTAGATTTCCTATGAATTGGAATTTTATTTAAAAAATTCGATATTGTCAATATTTTTATGAAGTAAATTTTGTGTTCACCTTAGCATATTTAGTCATGTATATTTATTAGCAATTATTTAAATTTCATGTTGCTAGTTAATTACCGCTAATTAATATGAAATATTTTGGATTTTGATTGTCGATTATCAAAACAATATAAGAACTTATTTTAAAAATATAACGAATTATTTAGATACGAACCTCTTATTCTTTGGTCCTTGATTTACGACATCCTTTGTTCTAATTTTACATCCAAGCAGCTCCTGAAACTATATCGCAGGTCATCTAGCTTATTGGCTCCCAGAGGGTACATGTAATTGAAACAAAACCATTACAAGTTTAGTTTTATTTGTAAACAGAATGGGCATAAGTTTTAATTTGAATTAACGATGACGTGGCCAAGAATAGAACTGACTTAATATCAAATGGACCACGTCATCAATATATGAATACCGTCTCTGGGACGTAGATTTCCTACGAATTGGAATTTTATATTAAATTCGATATTGTCAATAATTTTATGAAGTAAATTTTGTGTTCACCTCAGCGTCATTAGTCATGTATTAGCAAGTGTTTCAAATTTCATGTTGCTAGTTAAGTACCGATAATTAATGATTTTGATTTTGATTGTCGATTATCAAAACAATATAAGAACTTATTTTAAAAATATAACGAATTATTTAGATACGAACCTTTTATTCCTTGGTCCTTGATTACCGACATCATTTGTGCTAATTTTACATCCAAGCAGCTTCTGAAACTATATCGCAGGTCATTTAGCTTATTGGCTCCCAGAGGGTACATGAAATTAAAACAAAACCATTACAAGTTTAGTTTTATTAGTAAACAGCATACGTTTTAATTAGCATTAACGATGACGTGGCCAAGACTAGAAGTGACTTAATTTCAAAAAACATTATATATAAAATGATCAAATATTATAAATTAAAAATATACTAGAACGATTAAGTTTACTTAAAAATATTCAAAAAATATTCGGTATATATATGTTAAAAATACTAAGTTGACAATCACTAGAAATATATACCATAAACAAAAACTATATTTGCACTGTGCCGTGTAGCTTACTTGCCACTAATGAGAATTGAGGCGAAGGGCGCAAAATTCGTATTTGCAAAATTTTCCATTTGCTTAGTTTAATTTAAATAAGTAATATTTTAGAAAAATATTCTAAAAATATTCGGTATATATATGTTAAAAATACTAAGTTGACAGTCACTAGAAATATATACCATAAACAAAAACTATATTTGCACTGTGCCGTGTAGCTTACGTGACACTAATGAGAATCGAGGAGGAGGGCGCAAAAAAAATATTCGGTAAATATATGTTAAAAATATTAAGTTGACAAACACTAGAAATATATACTAGAAACAAAAACTATATTTGCACTGTGCTGTGTAGCTTACGTGCCACTAATGAGAATCGAGGAGGAGGGCGCAAAATTTGTACTTGCAAAATTTTCCATTTGCTTAGATTAATTTCTAATTTAATTACTTATTCTCTCATTGTGTGTGTGTGCCATCTTCAGTTTGCAGCCTTTGGGATAATTTTCTGTCTCCCTGAAGTGTGTGTCTGTATGTGTGTGTGTGTAGTCTGCTGTTTGCATGTGTGTGAGTGTAGCTTGTCATTTATTTATTTTATGCCACATCGATTCCGCGAGTTCGATATTGTCAATATTTTTATGAAGTAAATTTTGTGTACACCTTAGCATATTTAGTCATGTATATCTATTAGCAATTGTTTTAAATTTCATGTTGCTAGTTAATTACCGCTAATTAATATTAAATATTTTTTGATTTTGATTGTCGATTATGAAAACAACATAAGAACTTATTTCAAAAATATAACGAATTATTTAGATACGAACCTCTTATTCTTTGGTCCTTGATTTACGACATCCTTTGTGCTCATTTTTCATCCGCGCAGCTCCTGAAACTACATCGCTGGTCATCTAGCTTATTGGCTCCCAGAGGGTACATGTAATTAAAACAAAACCATTACAAGTTTAGTTTTATTTATAAACACAATGGACATAAGTTTTAATTAGCTTTTACGGTGACGTGGCCAAGACTAGAAGTGAATTAATTTCAAATGAACCGCGTCATCAACACATGAATACCAATTTCGGGACGTAGATTTCCTACGAATTGGAATTTTCTGTTAAATTCGATATTGATAATATTTTTATGAAGTAAATTTAGTGTACACCTTAGCATATTTAGTCATGTATATTAATAACCGCTAATTAATATTAAATATTTTTTGATTTTGATTGTCTATAATCAAAACAACATAAGAACTTATTTTAAAAATATAACGAATTATTTAGATACGAACCTTTTATTCCTTGGTCCTTGATTACCGACATCATTTGTGCTAATTTTACATCCAAGCAGCTTCTGAAACTATATCGCAGGTCATTTAGCTTATTGGCTCCCAGAGGGTACATGAAATTAAAACAAAACCATTACAAGTTTAGTTTTATTAGTAAACAGCATACGTTTTAATTAGCATTAACGATGACGTGGCCAAGACTAGAAGTGACTTAATTTCAAAAAACATTATATATAAAATGATCAAATATTATAAATTGAAAATATACTAGAAAGATTAAGTTTTCTTAAAAATATTCTAAAAATATACGGTAAATATATGTTAAAAATATTAAGTTGACAAACACTAGAAATACTAGAAACAAAAACTATATTTTCACTGTGCTGTGTAGCTTACGTGCCACTAATGAGAATCGAGGAGGAAGGCGCAAAATTTTTACTTGCAAAATTTTCCATTTGCTTAGTTTAATTTAAATTAGTAATATTTAAAAAATATTCGGTATATATATGTTAAAAATACTAAGTTGACAAACCCTAGAAATATATACCATAAACAAAAACTATATTTGCACTGTGCCGTGTAGCTTACGTGCCACTAATGAGAATCGAGGAGGAGGGCGAAAAAAAAATATTCGGTATATATATGTTAAAAATACTATGTTGACAATCACTAGAAATATATACCATAAACAAAAACTATATTTGCACTGTGCCGTGTAGCTTACGTGACACTAATGAGAATCGAGGAGGAGGGCGCAAAAAAAATATTCGGTAAATATATGTTAAAAATATTAAGTTGACAAACACTAGAAATATATACTAGAAACAAAAACTATATTTGCACTGTGCTGTGTAGCTTACGTGCCACTAATGAGAATCGAGGAGGAGGGCGCAAAATTTTTACTTGCAAAATTTTCCATTTGCTTAGATTAATTTCTAATTTAATTACTTATTCTCTCATTGTGTGTGTGTGCCATCTTCAGTTTGCAGCCTTTGGGATAATCTTCTGTCTCCCTGAAGTGTGTGTCTGTATGTGTGTGTGTGTAGTCTGCTGTTTGCATGTGTGTGAGTGTAGCTTGTCATTTATTTATTTTATGCCACATCGATTCCGCGAGTTCGATATTGTCAATATTTTTATGAAGTAAATTTTGTGTACACCTTAGCATATTTAGTCATGTATATCTATTAGCAATTGTTTTAAATTTCATGTTGCTAGTTAATTACCGCTAATTAATATTAAATATTTTTTGATTTTGATTGTAGATTATGAAAACAACATAAGAGCTTATTTCAAAAATATAACGAATTATTTAGATACGAACCTCTTATTCTTTGGTCCTTGAGTTACGACATCCTTTGTGCTCATTTTTCATCCGCGCAGCTCCTGAAACTACATCGCTGGTCATCTAGCTTATTGGCTCCCAGAGGGTACATGTAATTAAAACAAAACCATTACAAGTTTAGTGTTATTTGTAAACACAATGGGCATAAGTTTTAATTAGCATTAACGATGACGTGGCCAAGAATGGAACTGTCTTAATATCAAATGGACCACGTCATCAATATATGAATACCGTCTCTGGGACGTAGATTTCCTACGAATTGGAATTTTAGTTAAAAAATTCGATATTGTCAATATTTTTATGAAGTAAATTTTGTGTACACCTTAGCATATTTAGTCATGTATATCTATTAGCAATTGTTTTAAATTTCATGTTGCTAGTTAATTAGCGCTAATTAATATTAAATATTTTTTGATTTTGATTGTCGATTATCAAAACAACATATGAACTTATTTTAAAAATATAACGAATTATTTAGATACGAACCTCTTATTCTTTGGTCCTTGATTTACGACATCCTTTGTGCTCATTTTTCATCCGCGCAGCTCCTGAAACTACATCGCTGGTCATCTAGCTTATTGGTTCCCAGAGGGTACATGTATAAGGGTAGGTTACATCTATAATCAAAACAACATAAGAACCTATTTTAAAAATATAACGAATTATTTAGATATAAACCTCTTATTCTATGGTCCTTGATTTATGACATCCTTTTGGCTGATTGTATATTCAAATAGCTCCTAAATTACATCGTAGGTCATCTAGCGTATAGGCTTCCAGTTTCCGTATTGAAACTAAACCATTATAACTTTCACAGTAGCATATTTTGAATTGCTATAAATTTCATGTTGTAGTTAATAACCGCTAATTAATATTAAATATTTTTTGATTTTGATTGTCGATTTTCAAAACAACATAAGAACTTATTTTAGAAATATAACGAATTATTTAGATACGAACCTCTTATTCTTTGGGCCTTGATTTACGACATCCTTTGTTCTGATTTTACATCAGCGCAGATCCTGAAACTACATCGCAGGTCATCTAGCTTATTGGCTCCCAGAGGATACATGAAATTAAAACAAAACCATTACATGTTTAGTTTTATTAGTAAACAGCATACGTTTTAATTAGCATTAACGATGTCGTGGCCAAGACTAGAACTGACTTAATTTCAAAAAACATTATATATAAAAATATCAAATATTATAAATTAAAAATATACTAGAAAGATTAAGTTTACTTAAAAATATTCTAAAAATATTCGGTAAATATATGTTAAAAATATTAAGTTGACAAACACTTTCTAGTGTATATACTAGAAACAAAAACTATATTTTCACTGTGCTGTATAGCTTACGTGCCACTAATGAGAATCGAGGAGGAAGGCGCAAAATTTTATTTGCAAAATTTTCCATTTGCTTAGTTTAATTTCCAATTGAATTACTTATTCTCTCATTGTGTGTGTGTGCCATCTTCAGTTTGCAGCCTTTGCGATAATCTTTTATCTCCCTGAAGTGTTATACTATATACATACTATACTACTATACTATATATATACTATATAGCTATATACAATACAACATAATAACATTTAGGAGGGCAAATCCAGGACTCCCCGCGGTATGGCCGTGAAGCATTGCTTCGCGAGGACGATCAGGATTTGCTCACTCGTGGACCCTCCTGGCTCTCTCGGCTCTTCTGAGCTCGGTGGTTATCGCTGCGGCGAAGCTGATGACCGCTTGCCATTCCGCCTCCCCCTGCAGCATGAATGGGACTAGGTTGTCCGCATTCAGTCTACCGCCAAGTACGGTTTCCAGAGAGCTCCGTTCCCTAGCGTATTTAACGCACGAGAAGAGGACGTGCTCAGCTGTTTCGCTCCGACCACCTCCGCACCATGGACAGTCATCCGCATCCTCGTGTCCAAAGCGCATCAGGTAGCTGCGAAAGCAACCGTGCCCGCTGATCAGCTGCGTTAGGTGGAACGTAATATCGCCGTGTTTCCCCTCAAGCCACGGCTTGAGGTTGGGTATCAGCTGCTGCGTCCAGCGACCCTTGGGCTCGTTGGTCCACCTGTGCTGCCATGTCTCCAGGGTGTGCTGCCTTGCTTCAGCTCGTATTGCCTTCTTGGCGCCGGGGGAGAGTCTTCGACCGTGGGTTTGGTTGAAGACCTCTTCGTTTTCCTTCGCTAACAGGTCCAGAGGCGGTATCCCTGCGATCACCAATGCCGCCGCGTTGGACACTGTTCTGAAGGCGCAGCAGACACGTAAGGCCGAAAGTCTGTGGGTAGCATTTAGGCCCTGGGCGTAGCTTTCGGTACCAAGCGCTTTTGCCCACACCGGGGCGGCATATAGCATAGTCGCTCGGGTGACGCTCGTCAGCAGACTTCTGCTCGCCTGTTTTGGGCCTCGGGAGTTCAACATTATGTTTGAAAGCGCCAGATTTACTCCTGCTGCTTTAGAGTTAGCTTAGGCAAGGTGTTCTCGGAACGAAAGCCTGGTGTCTATCATGACTCCCAGGTACTTGATTGCCCGAGAGGAGGACACCTTGGTACAGCCTACTTCGACAGTGGCCGTCTCCACCGCTTTCCTTGAGCTAATCAGGACAGCCTCGGTCTTCTCCGGCGCCAGCTCTAGCCCCATTGAACTGAGCCAATGTTCGATGGCCCTGATGTTTTGGTTGCAGCTTTCTTCGGCCTTGCCGGGATACTTGTCGACAACGAGCAAGGCCACGTCGTCGGCGAAGCCTACGATCTCGCTCCTCCCGACCAGCGGTAGACGAAGTATCCCGTCGTACATGGTGTTCCACAGAAGCGGGCCGAGGACCGAGCCTTGCGGGACTCCACCGGTGACCTGGTGCCTGAAGACGCCTTCCGACGACTCGCACAGTAAGACCCGATCAGAAAAATAGCTGCGTATGATCCTGACTAGGTAGGCTGGGACGCTGAAGCCAATTAGTGCTTCTAGGATCCGGTCCCATCTCGCTGTGTTGAAGGCGTTCCTGATGTCTAGAGTGACCATGAGGCAGTACTCTTTGCTGCCACCCTTCCATCTGGTGCCGTCGATTGCTTGGGCCGCTACTTCGACCACTCTGTTGACAGCGTCTACGGTGGACCACGCTTTCCTAAATCCAAACTGGGACCGTGAGAGGTCACCCGCGTCGGCGATAGCCCTCTCAAGCCGAGTGCACACCAGTTTCTCCAGGAGCTTCCATCGATGAGGCATATTGGCCGGAACGATGAAGGCTCCTCGGGTGGTTTCCCTGGTTTTGGGAGGAGAAGCAGCTTTTGGATTTTCCAGCAACTCGGGAAAACTCCTTCCTCCAGGCACTTGGTGAGTGCCTTCGCAAAGGAGTCTGGCTGGAGGTGGAGAGCAAGCCGAAGCGCCCTGTTCGGGATGCCGTCGGGTCCGGGGGCCTTGCCGTCCTTCAGCAGTTTTGCCAGCTCCAGGATCTCGTCACTGCTGACCGTGGCGTCGGAATCGACGTGGTCTTCTGTGGCTGGGTCGGCTGGGCGTAACCCATCCATCACAGGGAACAGGTGTTCCGCTACACTGCGGAGCATCGCTGGGTCCAGTAGCTTAGGAGTCCTAGTGTACGCCTTCTTGACCACCACCTTGTAGGCACTTCCCCATGGGTCGCTGTCGGCAGAATCGCATAGGTCGAGGAAGCATTTGCGCTTGCTCTCCCTTATGGCTATCTTAAGCATTTTTCTGCGGGCTCTGTACTCGGATCGGCGTTCGGCAAAGGACTCCGCACCTCTCGCGCGTTGGTAGCGACGTCTGGCGGAGAGGCACTCACGACGAGCCGACTCTATCTCCTGGTTCCACCAGTAGACAGGGGCTCTTTGTCGGCTATGCGACCTGCTCGATTGCATGCTGGCGTCGCACGCGGCCTTCAGCCGCCTCATCAGCTCCACTGCCGTCAGCTTGGCTCCTTGTCTGCCCGCCATGGGTAGGAACTGCTCTCGAAACACGTGTCCAGAGAGTCTGTCTTGTATTTAATTCTGGCCTGGGCTGGTGTCTGGGCTTGGGACGAGGGTGGGCTTCCCAGGTCGCAGATGATGGCCAGGTCGCTGCCAGTGTAGTCCTCGCTGAGTCTCCACCTCGCTAGCCTGTACGACGAGCCGCTAGTGAAGGTGAGGTCCACCACAGAGCCCAGTCCGGCGCGCCTGAACGTGTGCCGGTTTCCATGGTTAAGAAGAGCCAGGTCCAACGTCGCGAATGCCTCCAGCACGAAAGAACATCGGTAATTTGCTGGGTTTCTCTGCTCACCTCCAGATCGCTGCTTTCTTGGTGCGGTCGAAAGCCCAGTCTGGGCTAGCCGCCGTTCGGTAGGGCTCGCTAAGTAGCGCGAGCTCCACTCTGCGTTCACGCACCGTCTGCACTAGCAGGTCTTGGGCTGCCGTGCAGTGATTCAGGTTTAGCTGAATCAGCCGCATCATTGCAGTGCCTTTGGTGCTCCTTTACCCGCCAATGGGCACTTCCGGGTTCCCATTTGGTGGTTGGTCACTTGGCTACCTCTGTTTGCGCACAAGAAGCGTTTAGCTTCGTTAGGGCACTCGGCGGCTTTGTGTCCCGCGGTCCCGCATATGAAGCAGCACTGGCTTCTGTCAACGGTGCTTCTGCAGTGGGCCGCTATGTGGCCTTCTTCCAGGCATCTGAAGCATCTTTGGCGTGGCTCCAGCTCCAGCTCAAGCATTGGGACCATCCTACCCTCAGCTTGCCACGCTTGATCAGCGGGTCCGTCAGATTGGCTGGGACTGCTATCACCGCAGTCTTCCCTCCGTACTGCGATTGCCGAAGGCTCTTGATAGCCACCACTGCTGCAGGGATCTCTGCCTGGGCCTCCAAGGCACTCTTCAACTCGTCTTCCGTGGTGAGCTCGTCGAGGTCGCGAATCACAAATACCTTAGTTTGTGTTAACGCGAGAAGGCTGGCGCGGTCTCCTAGCACCGCTCCCATGTCCATCTTGAGCTTCTGCGTCAGGTCTTGGGCTGAGGCACGTAGTTCGAGGAGCAGTTCGCCTTTGGCCGTCCTCTTCACCCTTGCTACGTTTTCCGCGATGGCCCTGAGCCTAGCGTCCTGCCCTCTTGTCACCAGGGACAGCACTTGGCTGTGGGGGTGATAACCAGCGCATCTGGTCTCTCCCTCGGCGGTCTCTTCTTGTGCGGTCCGGGCGGTTGCTGCAAGTTTGGTTGCGACTTCTTTCCCGCTGCAGTGGCTTGGGGCGGAGCCCTTGGTAGGCGCTTGGGTCCCGCAGCCTTCTGGTGGTCGGGTCGCTGGGCTCTCTTCGCAGACAGCGCCGTGCGATCCTTTGGCTTAGGGCTGCCCTTCTCCCTGAAGTGTGTGTCTGTATGTGTGTGTGTGGAGCCTGCTGTTTTCATGTGTGTGAGTGTAGCTTGTCATTTATTTATTTTATGCCACATCGATTCCGCGAGTTCGATATTGTCAATATTTTAATGAAGTAAATTTTGTGTACACCTTAGCATATTTAGTCATGTATATCTATTAGCAATTGTTTTAAATTTCATGTTGCTAGTTAATTACCGCTAATTAATATGAAATATTTTTTGATTTTGATTGTCGATTATCAAAACAACATATGAACTTATTTTAAAAATATAACGAATTATTTAGATACGAACCTCTTATTCTTTGGTCCTTGATTTACGACATCCTTTGTTCTTATTTTACATCCGCGCAGCTCCTGAAACTACATCGCAGGTCATCTAGCTTATTGGCTCCCAGAGGGTACATGAAATTAAAACAAAACCATTACAAGTTTAGTGTTATTTGTAAACACAATGGGCATAAGTTTTAATTAGCATTAACGATGACGTGGCCAAGAATAGAACTGACTTAATATCAAATGGACCACGTCATCAATATATGAATACCATCTGTGGTACGTACATTTCCTACGAATTGGAATTTTGTGTTAAATTCGATATTGGTAATATTTTTATGAAGTAAATTTAATGTACACATTAGCATATTTAGTCATGTATATTAATAACCGCTAATTAATATTAAATATTTTTTGATTTTGATTGTCTATAATCAAAACAACATAAGAACTTATTTTAAAAATATAACGAATTATTTAGATATAAACCTCTTATTCTATGGGCCTTGATTTATGACATCCTTTTCGCTGATTGTATATTCGGATTGCTCCTAATATTACATCGTAGGTCATCTAGCGTATTGGCTTCCAGTTTCCGTATTGAAACTAAACCATTATAACTTTCACAGTAGCATATTTTGAATTGTTATAAATTTCATTTCATATTAACCGCTAATTAATATTAAATATTTTTTGATTTTGATTGTCGATTATCAAAACAACATATGAACTTATTTTAAAAATATAACGAATTATTTAGATACGAACCTCTTATTCTTTGGTCCTTGATTTACGACATCCTTTGTTCTTATTTTACATCAGCGCAGCTCCTGAAACTACATCGCAGGTCATCTAGCTTATTGGCTCCCAGAGGGTACATGAAATTAAAACAAAACCATTACAAGTTTAGTGTTATTTGTAAACACAATGGGCATAAGTTTTAATTAGCATTAACGATGACGTGGCCAAGAATAGAACTGACTTAATATCAAATGGACCACGTCATCAATATATGAATACCATCTGTGGTACGTACATTTCCTACGAATTGGAATTTTGTGTTAAATTCGATATTGGTAATATTTTTATGAAGTAAATTTAATGTACACCTTAGCATATTTAGTCATGTATATTAATAACCGCTAATTAATATTAAATATTTTTTGATTTTGATTGTCTATAATCAAAACAACATAAGAACTTATTTTAAAAATATAACGAATTATTTAGATATAAACCTCTTATTCTATGGGCCTTGATTTATGACATCCTTTTCGCTGATTGTATATTCGGATTGCTCCTAATATTACATCGTAGGTCATCTAGCGTATTGGCTTCCAGTTTCCGTATTGAAACTAAACCATTATAACTTTCACAGTAGCATATTTTGAATTGTTATAAATTTCATTTCATATTAACCGCTAATTAATATTAAATATTTTTTGATTTTGATTGTCGATTTTCCAAACAACATAAGAACTTATTTTAGAAATATAACGAATTATTTAGATACGAACCTCTTATTCTTTGGTCCTTGATTTACGACATCCTTTGTTCTGATTTTACATCAGCGCAGCTCCTGAAACTACATCGCAGGTCATCTAGCTTATTGGCTCCCAGAGGGTACATGTAATTAAAACAAAACCATTACAAGTTTAGTGTTATTTGTAAACACAATGGGCATACGTTTTAATTAGCATTAACGATCACGTGGCCAAGACTATAACTGACTTAATTTCAAATGGACCACGTCATCAATGTATGAATGCCATCCCTGGGACATATATTTTTAACGAATTGAAATTTTATTTTAAAAATTCGATATTGTCAATATATTTATGAAGTAAATTTTGTGTTTAAATTAGCATATTTAGTCGTAATTAGTTAAAGTTCCATTTTCCGAGATAATCGTTTCTATGGTTTATATTAAATATCTACTGATTTTAATTGTCGATTATCTGAACAACATAAGCACTTATTTTAAAAATAAACAAATTATTTAGATTAGGAACCTCTTATTATTTCATCCTTTGATTTATGACATCCTTTTCTCTGATTTTACAGCTCCTCCTTTTCGTAGCTCCTAAAATTACATCGTAGGTCATCCATCTAGCGTATTGGCGTTCAGAGGGAACTTATAATTGAAACTGAACCATTATAAGTTTCACCATTAAATATTTTGTTATGTATATTTATTAGCAATTGTTATAAATTTCATGTTGTAGTTAATAACCGCTAATTAATATTATCATTTTTTTTTTAGTTTGATTTCCGATTATCAAAACAACATACTTATTTTAAAAATATAACGATAATATTAAATATTTTTTGATTTTGATTGTCGATTATCAAAACAACATAAGTACTTACTTTTTTTTAAAAATATAACGAATTATTTAGATACGAACCTCTAATTTTTTGGTCCTTGATTTGTGACATCATTTGTTCTAATTTTACATCCGCGCAGCTCCTGAAACTACATCGCAGGTCATCTAGCTTATTGGCTCCCAGAGGGTACATGTAATTAAAACAAAACCATTACAAGTTAAGTTTTATTTTTAAACGCAATAAGCATAAGTTTTAATTAGCATTAACAATGACGTGGATAAGAATAGAACTGACTTAATATCAAATGGACCACGTCATCAATATATAATTACCATCTCTGGTGCGTACATTTCCTGCGAATTGGAATTTTCTGTTTAATTCGATATTGTTAATATTTTTATGAAGTACATTTTGTGTACACCTTAGCATATTTAGTCATGTAATAAGCAATTGTTTTAAATTTCATGTTGCTGGTTAATTACCGCTAATTAATATTTAATATTTTTTGATTTTGATTGTCGATTATCAAAACAACATAGGAACTTATTTTAAAAATATATCTAATTATTTAAATACAAACCTCTTATTCTATGGTCGTTGATATATGACATCCGTTTCGCTGATTGTACATTCGCATAGCTCCTAAAATTACATCGTAGGTTATCTAGCGTATTGCCTTCCAAAGGGAACTTATAATTGAAACTAAATTATTATAACTTTCACAAAAGCATATTTTGAAATGTATATATAGTAGTAATTGTTATTAATGTCATGTTGTAGTCAATAACCGCTAATTAATATTTAATATTTTTTGATTTGGTTGTTTATTATCAAAACAACATAAGTACTTACTTTTTTTTAAAAATATAACGAATTATTTAGATACGAACCTCTAATTTTTTGGTCCTTGATTTGCGACATCATTTGTTCTAATTTTACATCCGCGCAGCTCCTGAAACTACATCGCAGGTCATCTAGCTTATTGGCTCCCAGAGGGTACATGTAATTAAAACAAAACCATTACAAGTTTAGTGTTATTTGTAAACACAATAAGCATAAGTTTTAATTAGCATTAACGATCACGTGGCCAAGACTATAACTGACTTAATATCAAATGGGCCACGTCATCAATGTATGAATGCCATCGCTGGGACATATATTTTCAACGAATTGAAATTTTATTTTAAAAATTCGATATTGTCAATATATTTATGAAGTAAATTTTGTGTTCAAATTAGCATATTTAGTCGTGTGCATCTAATAGTAATTAGTTAAAGTTCCATTTTCCGAGATAATGGTTTCTATGGTTTATATTAAATATCTACTGATTTGAATTGTCGATTATCTGAACAACATAAGCACTTATTTTAAAAATAAACAAATTATTTAGATTAAGAACCTCTTATTATTTCATCCTTTGATTTATGACATCCTTTTCGCTGATTTTTCAGCTCCTCCTTTTCGTAGCTCCTAAAATTACATCGTAGGTCATCTAGCGTATTGGCTTTCAGAGGGAACTTATAATTGAAACTAAACCATTATAACTTTCACCATAGAATATTTCGTTATGTATATTTATTAGAAATTGTTATAAATTTTCATGTTGTAGTTAATAACCGCTAATTATTATTAATTTTTTTTTGAGTTTTGTAATTGGCCCGATTATCAAAAACAACATAGTACATACTTATTTTAAAATATAACGAATTATTTAATACGAACCTCTTATACTTTGGTCCTTGATTTACGACATCATTTGTTGCTAATTTTACATCCGCGCAGCTCCTGAAACTACATCGCAGGTCATCTAGCTTATTGGCTCCTAGAGGGTACATGTAATTAAAACAAACCATTACAAGTTTATTTTATTGTAAACACATGGCATAAGTTTTAATTAGCATTAACGATGACGTGGCCAAGAATGGAACTGACTTAATATCAAATGGACCACGTCATCAATTCATGAATACCGTCTCTGGGACGTAGATTTCCTATGAATTGGAATTTTATAAAAAATTCGATATTGTCAATATTTTTATGAAGTAAATTTTGTGTTCACCTTGCATATTTAGTCTTATTTATTAGCAATTATTTAAATTTCATGTTGCTAGTTAATTACCGCTTATTATATGAAATATTTTTGATTTTGATTGTCGATTATCAAAACAACATAAGAACTTTTTTAAAAATATAACGAATTATTTAGATACGAACCTTTTATTCTTGGTCCTTGATTACGACATCACTTGTGCTAATTTTACATCCAAGCAGCTCCTGAAACTATATCGCAGGTCATCTAGCTTATTGGCTCCCAGAGGGTACATGTAATTGAAACAAAACCATTACAAGTTTAGTGTTAATTGTAAACACAATGGGCATAAGTTTTAATTAGCATTAA
>NW_022881531.1:5000-50867 GCF_004382145.1 Drosophila mauritiana
CGTCGAGATGGCCAAAAGTATGCTGATTCATGCGAAATTAGAGGAGTTTTTGTGGGCCGAGGCCGTGTCCACAGCTTCATATTTGCGTAACAGGTGTCCTTCCAAAGCACTCATGGGCGCTACACCCTTCGAAATATGGCAAAATAGGAAGCCATCCGTTAAACATTTGCGAGTGTTCGGATCTCGCGCGTTTGCACTGGATAAGACAAGAAAAAGCAGGTTCCAGGCAAAAGGAAAAGAGTATATATTTGTAGGATACTCTTCAACAGCTAAAGCTTACCGTTTATACGATCGGGAAAAACGTATTATTGTTGCACGTCGTGATGTCAAATTTGTAGAGGGTGAGTTTGATAACACTGAATCTGAAAAATGCACTATTTCGGAACAAAATAATGACTTCGCTACAAACATCATTCACCTTGAGTCAATCATCCAAGTACCAGAGCAGCAGCGGCCGGCTATGCCCATGGTGGTCGAGCAGAGCAGTAATTCTTATGACAGCTATGACTCCGGTGAAGAGGAGGAGGAGTTTGTAAGCGCAAGCGATGAAAAGCAAATTCTCACTGAGGAGGAGATCGTACCAGACGTACAAGAGCAAGAAAGCAACGCACCTAGACGTGGACCCGGCAGACCAAAAATTATTCGCAGTGGTAAGTCCGGTAGACCCAGAAAACAATACAACAGCCTCAATTACATTGAAAACATTGAGACGCCACAGTGCGTTGGAGACGCTTTACGGGGCGAGCATGCCCAAGACTGGAAGACGTCAATGCAGAAAGAATATGATGCTCTCATTTCAAATAACACATGGACATTGTGTGATTTACCTCCAGGACAGAAGGCCATAGGATCCAAGTGGGTCTTTCGCGTCAAAAAGGATAAAGAGGGAAATATACAAAAGTTTAAATCAAGATTGTTGCTCAAGGTTGTGGGCAAAAGATGGGCGTCAACTATTCGGAAACGTTTTCTCCAGTAATCCGCTACGAAACCATCAGAATGCTATTCGCTATAGCAGCAGAAAAACAGCTATGCATGCACCAGGTTGACATATCAAACGCATATTTAAACGGCAGACTTCAAGAAGAAGTGTATATGAGGCAACCACAAAACTTCATTGATGAGAAGCATCCAAACAAAGTATTAAAGCTTCAAAAGGCGATCTACGGACTTAAACAGTCTGGGCGTGTCTGGAATGACACATTGGACGAAGTTTTAAAGAGCATTGGTTTCAAGCGCAGCAAAAATGAGGCGTGCCTGTACGCAAAGCAGCAACAGCTACAACACAGCTACATTGCAGTATATGTCGACGATCTAATCATCATCAGCTACGACGAGAACGAAATCAGCGCGATTAAGAGGAAGATCGCAAATAAATTCGACATACATGATGGCGGCCAACTAAATTATTTCCTTGGCATGGAAATCCAACGAGAAAGTACAAGAGGGTCGATTTCGCTATGCCAGAAGCAGTTCATCATAAACCTATTGGATGAATATGGCATGCAAAATTGTCGTCCCGCAGCTACGCCGCTAGACCCTGGTTATAAGATGGGTTGTAGAAATGAGAATTGTGTCAAGGTAAATATAACACAATTTCAATCATTAATCGGTTCCCTTATGTATTTAGCAGTCTTGAGCTTGACCAGACATTTTGCATACAGTGAGCAAACTGTCGCAAAGAAATACTGATCCACACAGTGAAGACGAGACTGCAGCGAAACATGTTTTGAGATACCTTTCAGCCACGGTTGATCTCAAAATCACATACAGCAAGTCCGGCGAACAGGTAAAGGGCTTCGCCGACGCAGATTGGGCAAACGACCTATCAGATCGAAAATCATACAGTGGGTATGCATTCTTCCTTGGAGGCAGTGCGTTTTCATGGACTTCAGCTAAGCAGAGCGTCGTCGCCATGAGCAGCACAGAAGCAGAGTACGTTGCTTTATCCACGGCTGCAAAAGAAGCGGTGTATCTTCGCCGTTTGCTTTTAGAGATTGGATGGTCATTAGATGGACCAATAACCATATGTGGCGACAACATAAGTTCTCATCATATTGCGAAGAATCCAGTACACCATAAACGCACTAAGCACATAGATATTAAGTATCATTTTGTTCGTGAAAAAGTAGAATGTAATGAAATAATTCTTGAATATGTACCCACTGATAAAAATGTTGCAGATGTACTAACGAAAGGCTTGTGTAAGCAAAAGCAACAGATTTTTGCTAAGTTGCTTGGATTAAATTAATTTTCGTTTTACATCACATATATATAGCTTAAGAGGAAGTGTTGAAATTACGTTATAATTTAAATAAGCTTTATATGTTTTGATCTGGCAACGCTCAATTATAGCTTAAGAAGTCATTGTGAAATTACTATTGCTCAGTTTCAATTAAACCGTCAACTACACCACTACGTTCTTGTGTTTATTTGTTCGGTCGGTCTAGAAGCACATAACGGTTGTCCTGATCGTACGGTAAACAACTAACAAATAATAATAATAATAATAATAATAATAATAATAATAATAATATAATAATAATAATAATAATAATAATAATAATAATAATAATAATAATAATAATAATAATAATAATAATAATAATATAATAATAATAATAATATAATACTAATAATAATAATAATAATAATACTAATAATAATAATAATACTAATACTAATAATAATAATAATAATAATAATAATAAAATAATAATAATAATAATAATAATAATAATAATAATAATAATAATAATAATAATAATAATAATAATAATAATAATAATAATAATAATAATAATAATAATAATAATAATAATAATAATAATAATAATAATAATTAATAATAATAATAATAATAATAATAATAATAATAATAATAATAATAATAATATAATAATAATAATAATAATAATAATAATAATAATAATAATAATAATAATAATAATAATAATAATAATAATATAATAATAATAATAATAATAATAATAATAATAATAATAATAATAAATAATAATAATAATAATAATAATAATAATAATAATAATAATAATAATAATAATAATAATAATAATAATAATAATAATAATAATAATAATAATAATAATAATAATAATAATAATAATAATAATAATAATAATATAATAATAATAAAATAATAATAATAATAATAATAATAATAATAATAATAATAATAATAAATAATAATAATAATAATAATAATAATAATAATAATAATAATAATAATAATAATAATAATAATAATAATAATAATAAATAATAATAATAATAATAATAATAATAATAATAATAATAATAATAATAATAATAATAATAATAATAATAATAAATAATAATAATAATAATAATACTAATAATAATAATAATAATAATAATAGTAATAATAATAATAATAATAATAATAATAATAATAATACTAATAATAATAATAATAATAATAATAATAATAATAATACTAATAATACTAATACTAATAATAATAATAATACTAATACTAATAATAATAATAATAATAATAATAATAATAATAATAATAATAATAATAATAATAATAATAATAATAATAATAATAATAATAATAATAATTATATAATAATTTTTTTAAACTTATTGCGTTATTTATTGAATCTTCTCTTTTTGTGAGACTAACAATAATTATTCAAATCTTATTATATAACTTATATTAATTACAATGTGAAATAATTGTATTAGTTAGAGACGGCCCTAGGATTTCTTTGCTGGTCTGGAGAATCTTTGCGCTTCAGTCGGCTCTGACTGTAGACTCGCGAAAGCGAATTCGCGAGAGGATTTTCGTGTGCGGCGAGCTTTGCTTGATGTTTACTTTTTTTCATCTGAATTTCCTCATTGACAAGGTTTATGTGGGGGTCTCTATGGATGCTTTCGCTGCGTAGGTACCATGGTGCCCCAGTGGTAGTTCGCAGAATCGTGGACTGAGCTCGCTGTATGATTTCAATGTTGGTTTTTGAAGCGTTTCCCCATAGTTCACAGCCGTATGTCCAGATAAGTTTCAGCACGGTATTGTAGTGGAGTACTTTGTATTCCAGACTAAGGGGAGAGTTGTAATTAATAAGCCAGTGAAGATTGGCTGCTTTAAGGTTCATATGAGTCCTCTTAGATTCTATATGTCGCCGCCAGGTGAGGCGTCTATCTAGGTGAACGCCGAGATATGTTACAACGTCTGCTTGTGGGATAAATGTATTGTTCAGGGTACAGGGTGGGCAGGTTTGTCTGTTCAGTGTGAAGGTTACATGTCTGCTTTTGGTCTCGTTTATCTTAATGCGCCAGTCCGCAAACCATCTTTCCACTATTTTAAGATGGCAGGCAAGTTGCTCTGTTGCCTTTGCTGGGCATCTAGATCGGCTAAGTATTGCGGTATCGTCAGCAAACGTAGAGGTTGTGAGCTGATAGTTTGTAGGCATGTCTGCTGTGAATAGGGTGTAAAGAACGGGGCCCAGTACACTACCTTGGGGGACTCCAGCATTGATAACGCGGTCGTGTGAAGTCGAACTGTTACACCTGGTTGAGAACACTCTTTTGAAGAGATAAGATTCGAACACTTTGTGCGTGTTCTGGGGAAGCAGTTTTGTTATTTTGTACATTAGTCCTTCCAGCCAGACTCGGTCAAATGCTTGTGCAACATCTAAGAATATAGCTGAACAGTATTCCCGGTGCTCAAAAGCGGTACGAATTTCGTTTGTGATGCGATTGACCTGTTCGATCGTTCCGTGATTTTTGCGAAAGCCAAACTGATGCGATGGTATTGCCTTCTTAAGTAGGGAGTTAGTTGTTTTAAAAATGCCTTTTCAAACAGTTTCGAGAGACACGTTAGGAGACTGATTGGTCTGTAGGATGAGGGTTGCGTTTTGTCTTTGCCTGGCTTGGGAATCATTACTATAACCGCCTTTTTCCACCTTTCGGGATAGTATCCAAGTTTCGTAATAGCGTTGAAGAGATGGCATAAGGTCAGAATCGCACACGGTGGGAGTTCTATGATCATTTTTGGTGCCACCAAGTCATGTCCAGGTGATTTTTTGGGATTAAGATCTTTTATGATAGATGCTATCTCACTTTGGCTGAATGTTACTGGATTTATAGGGGGCAAGCTTTTAGTTACTACAGGGAGGACAAATGAGTTGCTACCAGGATTTGGTTGGAATACTTTCTGAAGGTGATCGGCGAACGCATTAGCTCTATCTTCGTCGCTGCGTATCCAGCTTCCAGAGGGACCTCGCAGTGGAACGACTGTTTCTGCCGGTGGCTGTATGCTTTTGTGTGCTTTCCACAAAGGGTTCCTTTTGCTGGTGGGCGATAGTTGTTTGATATATAGATGCTGGGCGTTGGCTTCCTCAAGCTTAAGTTCCCTGGTTAGTTTACGTGTTGCTATTTTTAGATGTTCTTTAGCCGTTGGGGATCTATGATTCTGCCATTCTCTTCGTTATATGGTCGCTGACGTGTGAAGACGTGTTTTCATCGAGCTCCGTATAAAATCGGTTGTTTTTAGTGAAGTGAATGGTTATTAATATAATACAAACAAATAAATCGAAAGCGAAAGAGACGCTCTGTGCGATGCACCATCGCTCGAATACATATTCTGTGTTTGAAATAGTATAAGCAAGTAGTTTTACACTATGAGCCAGAAAGACACTCCCGTTCAGCGACAACGCGAGCAAGACGATCGCCGGCTCTCATTGCAACGAAACAACGCGTACTTCTCTTATGTCTCCGCGACTCCTGCAGACAGCGAGCGGTCAATCACCCATAACCCGACAAGTTTACCATTGCCAACAACTCAAGAAAGAGCGCGTTCTTGCTCTCCCTCACTACTGTCACAAAACCCCCAATCTCCAAACACTTGCGAAATTTCTTTACGCTTACCTACGGTGACTAGTACTGTGACAACAACAACCACTGCAACTGCAATCACAACAACAACTGGAACGGTATCGTCAGCTCGCTCAATTTCGTCGACGCAAGCAGCAGACATGCCTACAAACTATCAGCTCACAACCTCTACGTTTGCTGACGATAACGACTTAGCCGATCTAGATGCCCAGCAAAGGCAACAGAGCAACTTGCCTGCCATCTTAAAATAGTGGAAAGATGGTTTGCGGACTGGCGCATTAAGATAAACGAGACCAAAAGCAGACATGTAACCTTCACACTGAACAGACAAACCTGCCCACCCTGTACCCTGAACAATACATTTATCCCACAAGCAGACGTTGTAACATATCTCGGCGTTCACCTAGATAGACGCCTCACCTGGCGGCGACATATAGAATCTAAGAGGACTCATATGAACCTTAAAGCAGCCAATCTTCACTGGCTTATTAATTACAACTCTCCCCTTAGTCTGGAAAACAAAGTACTCCTCTACAATACCGTGCTGAAACCCATCTGGACATACGGCTGTGAACTATGGGGAAACGCTTCAAAAACCAACATTGAAATCATACAGCGAGCTCAGTCCACGATTCTGCGAACTATCACTGGGGCACCATGGTACCTACGCAGCGAAAGCATCAATAGAGACCCCCACATAAACCTTGTCAATGAGGAAATTCAGATGAAAAAAAGTAAACATCAAGCAAAGCTCGCCGCACACGAAAATCCTCTCGCGAAGTCGCTTTCGCGAGTCTACAGTCAGAGCCGACTGAAGCGCAAAGATTCTCCAGCCCAGCAAAGAAATCCTAGGGCCATCTCTAACTAATACAATTATTTCACATTGTAATTAATATAAGTTATATAATAAGATTTGAATAATTATTGTTAGTCTCACAAAAAGAGAAGATCCATAAAAAAAATAACGCAATAAGTTTAAAAAAAAAAAAAAAAAAAAAAATTCTCCCGTACACATATACATATATATTTGTATATATTTTATAGCTTTGAGCCGAACAAACAGAGCAACAAAATCAACAAGCAGGCGACGATGCTTCAAAAGCCAAAGGCCCCTTTTATTACCTTTGTCAAATGCACAAAAAGCCGAAAATCCAAAGCCACTGCCGGGTGGTCACCCACCTCAACCCACCCGAGTCCCACCCACACTCCTCCGATTCTCCTTCGAATTGGCACAGCTCGGCTCAGGCAAATTTACTCATTCTGTGGACTGCCGACCAAAAAGCAAAAAGTGAGGTGGCCATGGCCGAAAAGGGTTGAAACTCAAATGTAGCGAAGAGCCAAATATGGTATGGTATTCCTTGGGCCAGAAACAGGAGCGGAGCAACCCGACAGGCGGCGCAATACATATGTATTTAAGATTTATTGGAGATTTATGCCCGGCTTTTGCTTCGGTTAGCAGCTGCTGCCTCACCATCTTCTGCGGCTCCAGCTCTATTTTCATTCATGGCTAACAAGCAATTTAGCCTCGCAGCGGGAAAATCCGCTCAGATGCGGCTGTAGTCGTCGAAAATCCAAAACCCAGCCGATAAGCCCTTTAACGACAGGCATTTCAAGAGAACATACTAACAAGCAGCATTAATTATTTAAATAAAAATTAAATGGTGACCCCTTATTGATGATATTGTATAAATGATAAAAATAAAAAAGAAGAGAAAACTTAATTACAAAGTAGTTTAATGAAGTATGTGCAAAGTGATATCACATTTCCACATTTCCTTATTACTGCAGGCTTAAATCAACTAAATTGGAAAAAATATTATTGCAAATTAAAAAGCCTTTCACGTTGATGAAAGCCTTTAAAACGTCAAAAGCAGTAGTTTCGGGAAAATAAACAAATATTCCACAGTGTTTTGATGGTTTTCAATATCTAAGTTAATTAACTGTGCTAAGCTAATAAAGCCCGGTCTAATAAACTAAAATGCTTTCATTTTAATTACTTTACTGAAAAAAAGTGCATCAGAAGTTTATTACCGAAATCGATGTTTTCCTTCAATGTTTAATTTTGCAAAATTATGTTGGTTTATCTGCACAACTCATCCCACGGCGAATGAGTTGTCCTCCGAAATGTTACATGCATTTCCCGCTCCACAATCGTTGGCCAAAAAAGTTGTCACTTCACGTCAGCACATTATTAATTCGCCGCTTCCGATTCCGATGCGAACAAAAAGTTTAGCTGCATGTTTTTAATTAAATTTCACTTATTATTAGTATTATTTTCGGTCAGCCTGTGCACTCGTCATCGTTGTTTAACGCTAGTGTTTTATTTTTCCTCTAGTATATACGAATGTGACGTGTTTTGGCCGTACATATTGCTTTTGTTCGAAAATAAAACGAACAACAAGAACGAAAACAAGCAAAAGTTTCAACTAATTCCGCTGAGTTGGCCCGAACAAACGAAAACGAGAACGAATGAATGGTAAAACATTTTGATGAGAGAAGCCAAAACTGAAAAAAGAAATTTATATCCGGATGTGTTTTTAAAATTGGTTTATTTATTTTTTTTATTAATTTAGGTATTTAGTCATTAAAATAGAGCATATAAAATAGAATAAAATCCATACAAAATTATTGATGAATTCATCGTGCATCAATGTGCATTTCGCGCCGCACTCAACGCTTGCGGAAGGTGTTGTGCCCCACCAGTGTAGTGGTCCTCAAACGCAGCCGCGGCCGAGGCCGATGCCGTTGCCGCCTGTGCAGCTGCCAACGTTTGGCGGAGGCTACGCAAACTGGGCGGATTTTTACTCCGTGTTCACGAGCATAATCGACAGCCATCCGGACCTCTCCAACATTGAGAAATTTCAACATCTGCGGTCATGTTTGAGGGATTCAGCGCTGGAAACTATCCGATCATTGGAGATTTCAAACAGCAATTACGAAGCGGCTTTAGAGTTGCTTCAAAAAAGGTTTGATAATCGGCGTCTCGTTTTTCAGGCGCACATCACCGAGATTCTGGGTTTAAAGGTAGTATGGAATGGTTCAGTGTACGAAGTACTCTACATTCACAAACCTATTTCTAGGACTAATAAGGACGAAAAACTAAACATCTTTTTTATTAATATAAAGCCCTGTGCCAGGAGTACGGCCATACAGCTAATTACTGCCGCAGACACCCAAATTGTGCCAGATATGGCGAAAATCACCAAACCATGCAATGCACCCGACCGTTAGACGCGCTGACCACATGTTACCATTGCTCTCAAAATCATACGGCTAGCTTCAAAGGTTGCCTAAAGTATCAGGAGCTTCTTCGCAGATCTATAGGGCCTGGAAAAAATGTGAACAGGTTAAATAAGAATAACCATCATCACTCTTCTAGAGACCAGCAAGTGCTTCCTGCCTTGCAGCCCAATTACCGCAAAAACAACACCCAATCAACAGTTCAGCAGTTACCAACACAACCACAGCTTAATTTTGCCCAAAGGCAACCATCTATAGGCACTGGCGGAAACAGAGCAGTATCCTATGCTATAGTATTAAAAGGATTTCCAAATATAGCGCCCTCCAAGGATGGACCAACCCAGCGTCAACGCCTAAACAAATCACAAACGAAACAGATATTGCAGCAACATCGATCGAATACACAGCAGAATAACTCATCTGATGTGCAAGTATTCTTATAACATCAACAACAATAGTTTCTGGAATGGCAACAGCAGATCCAACAACAACAACACCAGCAGTTTCTTATGTGGTTGCAACAGCAGCAGCAAGAACAACTACAGTATAAAAGCGAAACCAATCAACGACTGGCAAAGCTTGAAAAAATGGTTCTTGAACTAGCGAATATGTTACAATATGTTAATAATATGTTACCCCCAGCTCTTTAACAACGTCTCAGCCTCCCAATGAATCCACTAAAGATTCTTATTTGGAATGCTAACGGCATTTCAAGAAAAGCCAAAGATGTTAAGCTGTCCGCGCACAACAATAAGGTAGACATTCTTCTTGTGATTAAACTTAGACTTAAAAGAGGGGAAACTGTGAAGATATATGGATATGCGTACTATCCAGCATATAGGCCATCCCTTAATAATAATAGTGTTGGCGGAGTAGCGGTGTTCGTGAGGACAACTCTTCGCCACTTTCCACAAAGGGTCATTGAGACACGCCACATACAATTGTCATCAGTATATGTAGCCACAGGACTGGGGGAGCTTCAATTTAGCGCCATTTACTGCTCCCCAAGTACTAGAATCGAGGAAAGACATTTTACTGAAATAATACGCGCCTGCGGCCAAAGGTACTTGGTAGGTGGCGACTGGAATGCCCGCCACTAGCTTTGGAGCGACACTTACAATTCACCTCGCGGGCGGGAACCAGCAGAAGCCTTGTTCGGGACTGGACCTAAGATCCTCGCAACTGGCTCTCCGACAAGATACCCGTACGTGAACAGCCATACCCCCTTCTGCATAGACTTCGCTGTGTATCATGGTATACCAGACCGCCTAGAAACTATAACACAATGCTGGTACTTGGATTCTGATCATTTGCCTCTTATCATTAGCATTGAAACAGATAGTACTCATGTCAATCCAAGTCCCAGGCTAGTCACCAAACACACTAACCTCCTTGCCTTTAGTCAACAATTGGAGAGCTTTATTTCCTTGAACACCATGCTTAATTCTGGTGAGGAAATTGAAATGGCTGTTGACAACTTAACAGAAAGCATTCATAGGGCTGCGGCTGTCTCTACTTCTCCCGTCCCTCGGACAGGCACCACCTGTGGGATAGTCTTGACAAGAGAGGCGAGTAATCCGATCTCAAGACCCCTGGGACCAACTTTTAAGGAACAGTGCTGCAAAGCAACTACGAAATGTCTTAAGAGAACTTCGAAGCAACTTTTTTGAGCAGAAAGTAGCTACTATGTACTACAAAGTGGATGCTGGATACTCGCTATGGAAGTGCACCAAGTCCCTTAAAAGACAGCCGTTTAGACAGGTTCCTATAAGGTGTCCGGGAGGTGAACTTGCTAAAAATGAAGAGGAACAGGCTAATTGTTTTGTAAATCATCTGGAGACAAGGTTCACCCACTTCCAATTCGCTACAACGGAGCAGTATCAAGAGACGCTTGATAGCCCAGAGACACCTCTGCAAATGTCACGACCCATTCAGCCCATCAGGGTTGAGGAAATTACCGAAATTATCAAATCTCTCTCGTTAACGAAGTCTCCCGGCATCGACAATGTTTGCAATGCCACACCAAAAGCACTACCTGTTCGAGCAATTCTCTACTTGGCACTGATATATAATGCCAGCACTGAATGAAAATGGCAGCACTCTTAATGATACATAAGCCTCGTAAACCTGAAGAGAGCCCTGAATCGTTCCGACTCAAAAGTCTTTTATCTTCGCTATCTAAGCTATGGGAACGACTGATTGCCAACAGATTAGATGACATTATGACCGAGCGTCGTATCCTGCCGGATCATCAGTTTGGATTTCGTCAGGGACACGGCACTGTGGAGCAGGTACACATACTGACAAAACACATCCTCCAGGCCTTTGATGATAAGGAATACTGTAATGCTGTGTTCATTGACATGCAACAGGCATTCGATAGGGTCTGGCATGACGGCCTTCTCAGCAAAATTAAAAAGTTATTCCCAGCACCATATTATGGAGTTCTAAGATCATACTTGGAAGATCGGAAATTCATGGTCAGGGTCAGAAACTCCTACTCGACTCACTGTGTTATGAGAGCTGGAGTTCCGCAGGGCAGCGTACTGGGACCGCTGCTCTACTCAGTATTTACTGCAGATCTGCCCTGCCCAAACGCCTACCATATGGTAGATCCCATGAAGGCCCTACTTGGTACGTACGCTGACGATATTGCCCTGTTGAACAGCTCTAATTGTTGCAACGAGGCAGCACGGGATCTCCAAGAGTACCGTACGCTGGCTGCATGGTGCAAAAGATGGAATTTAAAGGTCAATCCACAAAAGACCACCAGTCCCTGCTTCACTTTGAAGACCTTAAATCCCGTCTCCGCACCCATAGAACTGGAAGGTGTAATTCTAGATCAACCTTTACAGGCTAAGTACCTCGGGATTACCCTTGATAAACGTTCGACATTCGGCCCGCACCTGAAAGCTACGGCCCGGAGATGCTATCAAAGGATGCAACAACTGCGATGGCTGATAAACAGAAGAAGCACCATGTCACTGAGAGCCAAAAGAGCAGTCTACGTCCACTGCGTAGCCCCGATCTGGCTGTACGGAATAAAGGTTTGGGGTATTTCTGCAAAATCCAACTACAACCGCATTCAGGTATTGCAAAATCGTGTCATTCGTGCAATTACAGACTGCCCATACTATGTACGTGGCACTACCCTTCACCGTGATCTGAATCTTCATACAGTGGAAGAGCAGATCTCCAGGCACACCAGCAGATATAGTGATAGACTTAGACGATACCACAGTATACTTGCTAGACGCTTACTCCCTGCTAGGCATCTAAGGAGATTAAAAAAGAAGGGTTTCGCCAAAACACTTGGACCCCCTCGAAATATGAGACATAGTTGTAAGTCCTCACATGCTTAGTGCGAGGTTTGGTTTTATCATTTATCTGTTAATTACGCTGTTATGTTACTGTTACTGCATTGTATGGATTCATCGCTTCAAAATAAATAAATAAATATAAAAAACAAAAAACAATGGCAACCGGAGCTTCAGTACCAACCCTTTCTGCGGGCGGTATATCCAGAGACAGCTTTAGCAATGGAATTACTAAACCGATTAATAAATATACAGTTGAGTGAAGTGATCAGAAAAATTGAAGGGATAGAAGGGCAGTTAACCGCTAACAAAAATGAAGTGAAAGACTATAAGATCCAAACAATTGACGGAACCATAAAATGCGAAACTACATTATTATTTCACAGGTGAAATAACCCAATATGTAGGCTGGAGAGAAGCGGCAGAAACCCCAATGATTCTATATAAAATTTTTTTTTTCATGTTTTGCTAATTTATTGAATCTTCCCTTTTACTTAAGAGACTAACAATAAGTTTTTAAATCTTATTCAAAACTAACTAAATATTTATTTATGAAATGATTCGTGCTGTGTGGCCTAATGAATTTAACGCTGGGCTGGTTGGTCGTTACGGGGCAGTCAGCTTTGGCTGCATACTCGAATAAGTTTTCTTGCAAGAGGATTTGGATGTGAGGCTAGTTTTTCATTGTATTTTACTTTCTTCTCTGCTATTGTCTCAATGACAAGCTTTATTTTTTATTTATTTTTTTTCCCACGGGTCCCACGGCCACACCTCCCGCCCAACCGACCGAGGGGCGTGAAATGATCAGAAAAATTGAAAGGATAGAAGGGCAGTTAACCGCTAACAAAAATGAAGTGAAAGGACAATTGACCGAACCATAAAATGCGAAACTACATTATTATTTCACAGGTGAAATAACCCAATATGTAGGCTGGAAAAAAGCGGCAGAAACCCCAATGATTCTATATAAAATTTGCTAATTTATTGAATCTTCCCTTTTACTTAAGAGACTAACAATAAGTTTTTAAATCTTATTCTAAACTAACGAAATATTTATTTATGAAATGATTCGTGCTGTGTGGCCTAACAAATTTAACGCTGGGCTGGTTGGTCGTTTCGGGGCAGTCAGCTTTGGCTGCATACTCGAATAAGTTTTCTTTCAAGAGGATTTGGATGTGAAGCTAGTTTTTCATTGTATTATTTTACTTTCTTCTCTGCTATTGTCTCAATAACAATTGAGACAATTTTTGTCTCAAAAAAATTTTTTATTTTTTTTCCCCACGGGTCCCACGGCCACACCTCCCGCCTAACCGACCGAGGGGCGCTGCCGTGTATCGTACGGCTCGATTCGCGAGAAGATATAGACGCAATATAAAAAAGAGAACAGGATCGAGGAAATGAATATAATGTAAAATAATAATGTTATATATTAGTGTTAGTAGGATCTAATTATGTAATAGAAAAGATAAAGTCGATTGCTTTAATACCGGCAGAGAGTCAAGATTACAGATAATAGGATAAAGTCTTTTTTAGTCAGAACATACAACTCTGTAAGGGTCATGCAACTCATAATGTCCGAATTTTGTTTTGTTTTGGTTCTTGTCCGCTTCCGCTTTCAAGAGTCGGTGTGAGTGCTCTCGCTTTCGTTGTTGTTGGTACAGCGGAATTGTACACCGCTGTCGGTTTTGAGCATAGAGTTGGTGTTCGTGCTGTTGCAGTTATTGTTGCTAAAGGTGCAGTTGCAGTAGATATCGTGATACTGGTAGCTAAAGAACTTGACACCGTTTGGAATGGGAAGAGCTTGATTGACACGCTCTCAGTGCGTTCGGGTTTATTTCGTGCAGTCATAAGCATTGGTGAGCAAGACCGCGATAGTTTGCATTCTGCAGGAGCTAGCTCATTGACCGGGTGGATGATTTGGCACTCGCGGGCGTCAGACACAACGGTGAATTATATAATAAAACTATAATGACTTATGGAAAGGACAGCGTTATAACCAAGGAAACAAATAACACAATTAGGAGCAACGCTCTTACAATTTTTATTTCTGGACTAAACGGTTCAATCTCAGAAACACTCTTCTCTCTTAACCCACCAGACTTGACAAGTGCTTTGGCAAAAGGTCAGGAATTAGAGTCTAACAACTTTAGAGTTCAATTTGCAAATAGGTATAATGGATTTAGGAATGAAAATAAAAATTAAGGAAACAACCTTAGATTTACCTCTAGACAGAATAATAATACACCAAATAGAATAAATAATAATTGGCAGCAAAACGGGAACTTCGGAGCGAATAACAATTGGAATTTTAATAATAATTCCAAAGTTCAACCACCGCCAGAACCTATGGAAGTAGACAGCTCCATAAGAGTTCAAAATCGTACGTATAAAAATTATAATCGTCCTATGAATAATAACAGCCAGTGGAATTATAATAATAACCGACACAATTTTAATAATAATTTCCAAGGAAATAATTATAACCAATACCCAGCGCAAAAACCCAACACAACCGCAGGTCGGGTAAATCAGTCCGAAACACCACGCCATTCAATCATAAAATATTATCATTTGATAAATATATTTATTTATTCTGTGGAATTGAGGGTTTAGAATCTAATCTATTAATTGGATTAAATCTGTTAAGAAAGATTGGAGCTAAATTAGATATCGAGAAAGGAATCATGGAGTATAAGGGAAATAAAGAGAAACTCGATATATCCTTATGCTATGTCGGTCTCAGATTTCGTTAATAATGAAATCAATAGAATGCTAAAAGAACAAATTATAAGACCAAGTAGAAGCCCTTACAATTCATCAGTCTTCGCTGTGCCCAAAAAAGGTCAAAACGAAGATGGATCTCCAAAACATCGACTAGTTATGGACTTTAAAAAACTAAACGAAAGAAGAATACCTGGCAGATACCAGATGCGAGATCCATTTGTAATATTACCTAAATTAGGGAAATATTTCTCAATAATTGATCTGGAATCAGGATTCCACCAAATTTTAATGAAAAATTCAGATATTGAAAAAAAAATATTTCTCTATAAATAACGGAAAATTTTAATTCTTACGTATGCCATTTGGGTTAACAAACGCCCCTAGAATATTTCAAAGAGCAATGGATGACATATTGAGAGAGGACAAGTCGGAAACACTTGTCATGTTTATATGAATGATATAATAATCTTTTCTAATACAATTGAACAACATTATATTGATTTAATTCAAATAATTAATATTTTACAACAAGCAATTTTTGGCTATTACCAAAAATTTGTCCGAAATTATGCAAAAATGGCCAAACCGCTAACCAAATACTTAGGAGGAGATAATGGAAAAATTTATAGGAGAATGTTTACAAAAATTACAATGCAGTTAGATGACCCAGCTGTTAAAGATTTTAACGAACTCAAAGATAATTTAATAGCACAAGTGGAATTAGTTCAACCAGATTATAACAGACGCATTCAGATATAGCTATCGGAGCAGTTGTATCACAGGATAATAAACCAATTACTTTCATATCCAAAACTTTAAATAAAACCGAACAACTTTCAGGAATAACTTATATGGTTTAATTGGTATAGAAATACAAACAGACCATCAATCTTTATCTTTCACAATCTCAGATGAAAACCCGAACGTAGAAATGAAGAGATGGTACTCTTTCATAGAAAGTTTCACCCCGAAAATAATATATAAACCAGGAACAACTAATATCGTAGCAGACGCATTAACTCGAATAAAAATACATAATATTACTAACAGCGATTTAGTATAATCAAACTGAGATCAAAATACACAGCATTCTGCCGAAAGTAGTTTTGACAATGTAATACAAGAGACCCGAAAACCGATAAATCAGTTTTAACAACAACTGATATTAACAAAGGGGAGGTATACAATACATGAGTCATTGAATGTTTTTGATAAGACACGACATACAAATTTTAATATAATAAAGACATTAAGGAAATATTAAATCACGAACAACAGTCTGTAATTATTGCACACTTAATGGACAAATCCATATTCAAAATTGTATTGAATAAAGATCTCTTAATTGTTTATATAAAATACCCCATTATAACAAACAGATGCGAAATTTACTATGCCGGTCCATTTCACATAATGATGGAAAGTTACTAATAAGTAACGAACTTCTTAGCAACTTGTTTTCTCCGATAATTGAAGCTAGTTTATATATATATATATATATATATATTGGTGGCGGCTTTATCTTCTTCTGCCCTGCTCCTGCACTTCGAAGTCAGCCAATAGTGCAAACCTATTTGATCTTGAGTCATTGGAGGCGTTGGCTCGATTTATTTTCGGCTGATTACCAGCCTGCTTGTGTTGTGGGCTTAGCTTTCGCTTTATTTGGATGTAGCGATCCAGCCCTGTTTGACAAAGTTTTTTGTTTTGTTTTGGTTCTTTCCGCTTCCGCTTTCGTTGTTGTTGGTACAACGGAATTGTAACTGTTGCAGTTATTGTTGCTAAAGGTGCAGTTGCAGTAGATATCGTGATTGCTGTACTGGTAGCTAAAGAACTTGACACCGTTTGGAATGGGGAGAGCTTGATTGACACGCTCTCAGTGCGTTCGGATTCATTTCGTGCAGTCATAGGCATTGGTGAGCAAGACCGCGATCGTTTGCATTCTGCAGGTGCTAGGTCATTGACCGGGTGGATGATTTGGCACTCGCGGCCGTCAGACACAACGGTGACGTATGAATTGTTCCGGTGCAAAGAGAGTCAGCGCTCGTCTTGCTCTTTTTGCCGCTGAGCGAGCAATACGCGTTGGCTCTTTTTATAACGATCGATTTGTTCGTTGTCTATTTCTTCTTTAGTTTTACTTTATTATTCCACATACAATATATATGTCGGCGCATACTTTTGTAAGCTGGTGGATGTGCTAGAATATTTCACAAGAATAATAATTCCATCAGCTCGGGGAAATCATTGGTATGTCAGCATATTGTATTATGTGTTAGAATATTCCAGAAGTACAGTAATTTCATCATTTCGGGGAAATCATTGGTATTTCATCATATTACAATATTGCATACTGCGTTGCTATTGGTCGGCTGTATTTTTGTAGCTTTGGCATCTCCCGTTACAGCGCGGCGGCAGCGTGTGGTCGCTGTCGCCGAGTGTGGTTCGAAGGTTAGCACGGAGAAGAAGTGAGTGACACAAATTAATTGTGTGTAGAACTTCGGTGCGTTCGAAACTCGCTGCGCGAAATGGAGAATAATAATTGTGCTCCGACATCAGAAGTGGGATCTGGCTCGCTGCCTAACACTATAGATGGGCCGTGGCGCGTTTTAATGGAAATACAAAATAAAAACTTGATCGAACTTGTTAAAGCAATACAAACAACGGCATCCGAAACAACAAACAAAAATATTGTGGTGTTACCTAAATTTAACGCGGACCTTGATGGCGCAGACGCAACGGCGTGGTGCTCTACGGCAAATATTATTTTGGCTGAATCAACTATAAAAGGCAGCGCGTTAGTTATGGCCTTAAGTGCAGCGATGGAAGGAAGCGCGTCGCAGTGGTTTGCTCAAATATGCTATCCGGAAATAACTTGGGCCGAGTTTAAGGAACTTTTCGTGCAACGTTTTGCTAGTGTGGAAACTCCAGCGGCTATGTTTTTAGCAATGCTAGGAGGTTGTCCAACTGACGGCGAATGTCTCTCCAATTATGCTAGTCGCATGATGACGTCGCTTATTACGAAGTGGCGTGAGATGGATGTGGAGGAAATAGCTGTTTCTGTGACGCTTGCTAAGTTGGCTCATGTAGATAGCAGGCTGCAACGATTAACATTTACTTCAAATGTGCGCACAAGAAGTGAATTACAAGCTGAGCTTAAAGCATTTACGTTTAATAAACGAAAGAAAACTCAGCAAGAAGAAATGCCTCCAGCTGACATAAAGCGCCAGCGACTTTCAACAATGAGATGCCATTTTTGTGGAAAACTCGGTCACAAGATGATCGAATGTAGAGCTAAACAGCAGCAGCAATTTTCGTCTAATGCCAAGGACAGCAACGACAGGAACCCTTTTGGTCACCGTCAAAAATCGGATGTGACTTGTTTTAATTGTGGCGAGCGCGGTCATATTTCAACACACTGCAGCAAGCCCAAAAAGGACAAAGGCACGCATCAAGTGAAAAGGTTGCAGCTATGCGAGGTTGTCGAACCCAAGGGAGAGATGATTCATCAAGGCGAGACATTTTCGACAACGTTTGACTCTGGAGCGGAATGTTCTTTAATTAAACAAAAGCTAAGTAGCAAATTAGTTGGTAAAAGAATTAACAATGTAGTGATGTTGAAAGGTATTGGCAATGGTAGTATTTGTAGTACATTGCAGATACTTAGTAACGTAATAATTAACAATCATTGTATTGAAATATTGTTTCATGTCTTGAATGACATATATTTGAAAAATGACATAATTATTGGTCGTGAAGTATTGTTTCCAGAATTTAATGTTATAATATCACCTGGTAAATTTGAAATTGTCAGAGCAAAAACTGTAAACTATTGTTCTAATGATGAGAAATTTTCTGAGTTAAATACTGATCTTGTTGGTGAAGACAGAGATAAACTAAAAAACTTAGTGGAAAAATACTCAAAATCTTTTATTGCCGGAATTCCATTGACCAGAGTTAGCTCGGGAGAAATGAAAATTAAATTAGTTGACCCAAAAAGAACTGTTCAAAGACGACCATATAGACTTAGTCCAAATGAAAGGGAATTGGTGCGAGACAAAATTAATGAATTATTAGAGTGTAACATTATAAAACCAAGCTGTTCACCTTTTGCAAGTCCCATAATGTTAGTCAACAAAAAGGACGGCTCTCATCGTTTGTGTGTTGATTATAGAGAATTAAATTCTAATACGGTATCAGACAGATACCCCTTGCCCCTTATATCAGACCAAATAGCGAGACTTCATGGAGCGAAATATTTTTCATGTCTGGACATGGCAAGTGGATATTATCAAATTCCATTACACCCAGATTCAGTAGAGTGTACAGCTTTTGTCACCCCAGATGGACAATATGAATTCTTGGCAATGCCGTTTGGGCTCAGAAATGCTCCATCTGTTTTCCAGCGTACAGTGATGCAAGCTCTCGGAGACCTTGCAAATAAATTTGTAGTCGTTTATATGGACGATGTAATGGTGGCTGCTTCAACGAAAAGTGAAGCTTTAGAAAGGTTGCAGATTACTCTTGATTGTCTCACAAAAGCTGGATTTTCATTCAATATAAACAAATGTTCTTTTTTAAAGTCAAAGGTTCAATATTTGGGATACGAAGTGAGTGCAGGTGAAATCCGGCCAAATTCGCTTAAAATTGCAGCGTTAACTGCTTTACCACCTCCTCAGTCGGTCCCTGCTTTGCGACAATTTATCGGATTAGCGTCTTACTTTCGACAATTTATGCAAGGATTTTCTTGTTTTATGAAGCCGTTATATCTTTTGACTTCAGAAAGGAATGAATTTATTTGGAAGCAAGAGCATGAAGAAATAAGACAAAAGGTTATTTCTATTCTTACCCAGAAGCCTGTTTTAGTAATTTTTGATCCGCAGCATCCCATCGAGTTGCATACAGATGCAAGTTCTCGTGGATACGGTGCCATCTTATTACACAAAATTAACAACAAGTCTCATGTCGTTGAATATTTTAGTAAGGCAGCTTCTCCGGCTGAGTCACGTTACCACTCATATGAACTGGAGACTCTTGCTGTTGTTTTAGCAATGAAACATTTTCGCCATTATTTACTGGGTAGAAACTTTGTTGTCTTTACTGACTGTAACTCTCTTAAGGCCTCAAGGACAAAACAAGACCTATCTCCTAGAGTACAGAGATGGTGGTCTTATTTACAATCATTTACATTTGATTTACAATATAGGGAGGGCAAACGAATGGCGCATGTTGACTTCTTTTCAAGAAATGTGCCTTCAGCTGATTTGAGTATTACAACTCCCAAAGTTCTTGAAAAACGAATTAATTTGGCTGAAATATCAAGTAATTGGCTTTTGGCTGAACAGCGTCAAGATTTCGAAATAGTAAATATTGTAAATAAATTGAAAGACAATTCCCTGGCTGAGGACGTTGCAAAAACTTATGAGTTAAGAGGAGGAATATTATATCGAAAAATTCAGCGAAATGGTAGAACTCGATCGTTATCAATTGTTCCCAAGGTATTTAGATGGTCTGTTATAAACCAAATTCATGAGTCAATCATGCACTTGGGATGGGAGAAGACGTTAGACAAGGCCTATGACTATTACTGGTTCGATAACATGTCTAAATATATTCGAAAATTCGTTGAAAACTGCATTACGTGTAAAATGTCAAATACCTCCTCGGGCAAAATTCAAGCTAGCCTTCATCCAATACCAAAAGTAAATATCCCTTGGCACACTGTTCACATCGACATAACTGGAAAGTTAAGCGGCAAGTCTGATCAGAAAGAGTATATCATCGTTCAAGTGGATGCCTTTACTAAATTTGTTTATTTAACTCACACGCATAAAATTGACGCAGAGAATTGCGTAAGTGCAGTGACGTCGGCTATATCTCTGTTTGGAGTACCAAATCGCATTATTGCAGATCAGGGTAGGTGTTTTGCCAGCAGTAGATTTAGTGATTTCTGTGAGCAACAGAAAATAAATTTGCACTTGATTGCGACTGGTGCAAGTAGAGCAAATGGTCAAGTAGAACGCATTATGAGCACCTTAAAAAACTTACTAACCGCAGTCGAGACTAGCAGTCGCTCTTGGCAAGACGCATTAGGTGAGGTTCAGTTAGCATTAAACTGTACGGTTAGTCGAGTGACAAAGGCAAGCCCTTTAGAATTGTTTATTGGCAAAGTTGCTCGGCCGTTGGGGTTGGTTCCACCTTGCGATGAGGTAGATGAGGTTGATCTAGAAGAAGTAAGAGCACGTGCAGTTCAGAGTATTTCAGCTGCAGCAGCATATAACAAGGCGCAATTTGATAACAACAAAGCTAAAGTTGATAGATGTCAAGTCGGAGATTTTGTATTGTTAAAGAATGAAGAGAGGCATCAAACAAAATTAAGCCCGAAGTTCAGAGGGCCTTTTCAAATAACTGAATTGTTAGACGGAGACAGGTATATTCTCAGGTCACTGACAAATAATAGAAAATATAAATATGCTCACGATGACATAAGGAAAATGCCAAATTGGCAAGTACCAGCAGAATTTGAAAATTGTAATGAAGCTGTTGAAAGAGACAGTAGCGAAATTGTTGAAGCTGTTGAAAGAGACAGTAGCGAAATTGTTGAAGCTGTTGAAAGAGACAGTAGCGAAATTGTTGAAGCTGTTGAAAGAGACAGTAGCGAAATTGTTGAAGCTGTTGAAAGAGACAGTAGTGAAATTATTGAAGCTGTTGAAAGAGACAGTATGGATGCCTGAAGGGCTAATAATGAAATTTTTAAGTATAATGTAAGCACAAGTGCAAGGCAAATGTCTTGATCATGGCGTGTTGCGCATTACATATGAATAAGAAGAAAATGAATTATGTTAAAGAAAATAAATTTTTATCGGAAATTTAAATTTGGATATTTGATTTGTCAATTGGCTAATATTTATTTTAAAATGATGTAAAAATAGTTTTGCAATAAAATTGTAGAGAACGAATCATTTTGGTAATATTTCACGAGGACGTGTAAAGGTCAGGATGGCCGTGTCGGCGCATACTTTTGTAAGCTGGTGGATGTGCTAGAATATTTCACAAGAATAATAATTCCATCAGCTCGGGGAAATCATTGGTATGTCAGCATATTGTATTATGTGTTAGAATATTCCAGAAGTACAGTAATTTCATCATTTCGGGGAAATCATTGGTATTTCATCATATTACAATATTGCATACTGCGTTGCTATTGGTCGGCTGTATTTTTGTAGCTTTGGCATCTCCCGTTACAGCGCGGCGGCAGCGTGTGGTCGCTGTCGCCGAGTGTGGTTCGAAGGTTAGCACGGAGAAGAAGTGAGTGACACAAATTAATTGTGTGTAGAACTTCGGTGCGTTCGAAACTCGCTGCGCGAAATGGAGAATAATAATTGTGCTCCGACATATATATAACGTCTCGTTATTAACTATTTACTTCACTAAATCAAGTGATCTTCTACGGAGCTCGATGAAAACACGTCTGTTCACTATGGAGGTTCAAAGTTGACCGTCTATATAAAATTGAAAGTGAACCTTATTTTATCGCTTTTACAATTCTACGTGATAAAATCATGGGAGCAACACACGATGCTCTAACCAACCATGGTACCGTTTTAAACATTCAAGCAATTCTTTCCAGATTGGACTTATTTAAAACGATAAAAGACCAAACCATATACTCGAATCAGAATTAAGCATCCTTAGACAGGGACGCATGACCATCACTGTTCACACTATAAACTTGTGCGTACATTTATTGACTTCAATTCGGGTGTTTGAATCTAACTGACTCGCTGCTGCGAGGTCTTCGCCTTTTATTCATTCTTACATAGGTTCTTATCATCTAATTATATAATGCAGCGCTTGTAAGACGCCGTAGTCTGCGTTGGTAAATGCAGCTGAGTTTTATTCTTAAATCTATGTTTGAGGCCTCCCGCGTGGTTATATCTCTTGACACTCCGGCAATAAGCCGCTGCAATAGTACTTATCTATAGTTGCCACTTATGCTGTCCCGTGACATGTTTATTGCAGCCCATAAATAAAATATATTTATGATATAGTTTGCCTACTTTTGTCTAAACACATATTTAGACATTCTCCGGGGGGGAAATGTGTACGGAGTCTTATAACTTGATGCTGTTCGTTGCATATTATATTAGCTGTTGTATTCCGAAACAGTCTGAATAGCCAACGGTTGGATGATGAATGAATTGCCTTGGAATTCCATCATTTCGCATGAGTGTGCCTTGCTTGGTTTCAATGGTGATATTTCGCAAGAGTGATCATCCGCCTTTTTCCATGCCCAATTATTTTCGCAAAGCCATGTTATCGAATCCTCTTGTCTGCATTGGTTAATTTCCATTTCAGACATTAGGTAATATGCGTTTATGTCTGTATTGAACGCAAAAAATTTAGAATTCAATTTCGGAATAAGCTTTGTCCCGTTTGTCCACAGTGGTATTGGGATTACTTCAAAGAGATCCGTTTCCTGATTGTTGTATATCGGCAATTTTGCTTCAATGAATAGGACATTATCCTTCAACATAGCTTGTGCCTTCATCAGTTTATAGATCAGTGGTAATTGTATAACTGAATTTCCACTTGGTAGCATTTGTTTTCGTCCTAATTTTTGCTTAACTTTTTCGAGCTCCTCCAGCATTTTGTTAGGCGCAATTAGTTTAGGAGGGATTCTTCCTTCACTAATGTCCGTTGCTTGTAGGCTTTCTGCCTCTTCAATCCAGTTTCGCACTTGATTTGATAACATAAGGAATTTAATTGACTTCTTATATACCATAAAGTGCTCCTTCATGGTTTCTGCAATAATATTGACTTGTTGGGTCAGTTTTCCCAAATTCCGGTTTGCTTCTATCGTTGTTGCTCTTACTAATTCTTCCGTGGCATTGATAACCGAGATCTGATTGTCAACATATTCCATTAGATGTTTTTCGTTTTTTATGATCGTTTGCATATTTCCCTGTATTCTATTTGCATTTCCGATATCAAAGAATAATATAAACCTTTTCTTTCGGTTGGTAATGTGCCGTAGTACTTTGTCTTTTTCTTTGATGTTGTCAATTTTTGTCCGTATTGTCGTGCCGAAGAAATCGCAGTAGTCCTTGAAGTCTCCCATTTTTTCGCAAACCAAGCGGGATTTTTCCAGAAAGTCCTCTGATTGTTTTATGACATCAAAATAGGCTTGCATGTCATAATAAAACAATAATTGCCATCTGGATGTGGCGACTTCAATTTTAACAATGTTGTTCACCATAACTGCAGCTTTTGCGTCGATGTCGTAAATTTTCCCAAGTTCTTTGGCCTGTTTTCGAGGTTCCGAATTTTCTGTCGCAGTTGTAGCAATATCAATAAACAGCATAGCACAGTAGCTATGCTTCCAGTGCGATTCCTTTTGTTTTTTGGAACGCGCTGCCTAAGCTTCTTGTCCTTGCATATTTGCAAAGACTCCGTTTTAGATGGCTTTGCAGGTCCAACTGGTTTTGCTTCGTTAACAGGAAGTTGACAGATCTTGTTTAGCGATCTTTTTACTTCCCCATCGCTTGTTTTAACCGTGACTACCCGGACTTTATCGTCTTGTCCTTTAGTCGTACTAATGATTCTTCCCATTGGCCATTTTGCAGGGTCCCTCCTTCAGATTCGGCTTTTCTTGGCGCCATTTGGTTCGCTGTTGCAATGACACCAGATACTCCTCTTTCCATTTCTTCCAAAAATCACCTCTGTTGCGTTGAATACGCTTCCATCTATCCAAAGAGCTGATTGTCTTACTTTCGTCAAAATGTTGAGGAGCTCCAATTAGAGGTCTTCCCACCAGAAAATGACCCGGCGTTAATATGTCCTCACCATCGTTTTCGCTCCTTACAGTGACTAATGGACGCGAGCTTAGCACTGCTTCGATTTGACATAGCAGCGATGCGAATTCTTCATATGTAAAGCTGTTTTCACCAATAACTCGTTTAAGGTGATGCTTTACTGATTTTACACCGGCTTCCCATAAACCTCCCATGTGGGGGCTTCCCGGGGGAATAAAGTGCCATTTGATGCCTTCTATTTCTAGCGTAGGTGCTAACTCATTATTGTTTTTAATGGCAAATTCTTTGTCCAATACTCTTGAAGCTCCCACGAAGTTTGTTCCATTATCTGAGTATAGGTCACTCTTGCCTCGTCTTGCAAAGAACCGTCGAAGAGCCTCCAGGAATTTGTCTGACGAAAGGTCGCTAACAGGTTCCAGATGTATCGCTTTTGTTGCCAAACAAACAAATACACAAATGTATCCTTTATATGTTTTTTGACCTCTTCCCTTTGAGCAGCAAATCTGGAACGGTCCGGCGTAGTCGATTCCAGTATTTTGAAACGAGTAATCAGCCGTTACTCGATAAACTGGTAAATTTTCCATCAGTTGACTGGAAATCTCTTGCTTGTATCGTATGCATACAATACATTCCCTTAAATATTTCTTTAAGGAATTTTGTATGCTAAATATCTAGAACTCCCTCTGAATATAAGTTCTCATAATGTTAATTCCGCCATGCAGACTTTCTTTATGAGCATCCTTTGCAATTAACCAAGTCAAACGTGACTTATCCAGTATAATTGGATGTTTTACATTATAGGGTATCATTGCGTTTTACAATCGTCCACCAACTCGAAGTACGCCATCACTATCCAAAAACGGATTTAATGCCTGTAACTTACTCTTTGGGTCTAATGGTCTTTTGTTTTTGAGTAGTCTGACTTCGTGTCCAAAATCCAGCTGTTGCTTCTTCAGATTTGGCTTTTCTTGGCGCCATTTGGTTCGCTGTTGCAATGACACCAGATACTTCTCTTTCCATTTCTTCCAAAAATCACCTCTAATACGTTGAATAAGCTTCCATCTATCCAATTCCCAAAAGCGTTTTAGGTCCTTTAGATTTATTGTTGTAGTGGCACTTATAATTTTTGCTTTGCTGCTCGAGATATATTTCGGGATACAATCCAACCAAATCTGGTTTTTTGTCCTAAGATTCCATTCACGGTTCTTTTTTTCTCCATCATAATCAGGGGAAATAGATCCACACCTATCACCATGTCAATTCTGCTTGGCTCGTTGAATCGTGGATCTGCTAGCCTGTAGCCCTTCCACTCTTTGTTGATATCAATATCAAACTTTTTGCTGGGAAGGGCTCTATGGAGTGTTGGTAAAACCAATGCTTCCGTTGATGTTTTGAAGCTGCTTGGAATTTTTGGTTTGATCGTCAGGTGGACGCTATTTTTAGATAATTGAGTAGTCTGGGAGATACCTTCCTTAATATTTGTGCTGCTTCCTCTGAAATCTGCGTCTTCTGGGATCCACCGT
Source organism: Drosophila mauritiana (assembly GCF_004382145.1). Taxonomy (NCBI): domain Eukaryota; kingdom Metazoa; phylum Arthropoda; class Insecta; order Diptera; family Drosophilidae; genus Drosophila; species Drosophila mauritiana. The sequence goes on from NW_022881531.1 coordinate 31,497, forward strand.
CAATAAGCGCCCTCAACTCGTTGTAACCTCCAGCTTTGTTTTTAACTAAAACAACAGCTGTAGCCAATAGTGTGTCTTGGCCTTGCTTGAGGCTATTGCTGTTGATACTGCGTTTGTTGTCTTCATGAAGAAGGCTGTTGTGTAATTTGGAGCATCGATTGCATGTAATTTCCTTTCTGCAGTCGATAGCTTTATGCTTTCCAAAGCATCTAAAGCACATGCTGTTCTTTTGATCGAATTCTTTTCTTTTTTCACTCGATTGTGCTCTAAATTTGAGACACTTTATCATATCGTGGCCATCCTGAGAGCAAAAGGCACACGATCTTACTTGCACTTTTCTTGTAGGAAGCTGAGCGGTATTTTTGGTAATGGCATTTACTGAGTTGTATTGTTGCTCAATAAACTCCAGTACGTCTTTCAAGGACTGTATAGCTCTTGCCTTTTTTACATGCTGTTCATACAGCTGTAAGGATTCTGTCGAAAATTTCCGCAGTAGAATTTCTGTTAAAATTACGTCAGCAGAGCTTTCTATTTTTCCCTTTTCCTTTATGATGAATATGCTCTCAGTCGCAGTATCAAAAAACTTCCTTAAGTTTTTCTCATCATGGGGCAGCAAAGACTCCAGTTTCATTAATTTGTTGAAGTGTTGGGAGAATATTTTTCTGCTATTCTCATAGCGTTTGCAGATAAGCTCCCACGCTGTTGTATAGCTACCCGCTGATCCCGTTATCAAATGGCTAACCACCATTTGAGCTTCTCCTTTAAAGCAGGCTCTTAAATATCCCAGCTTCCTTGTGTTGCTGAGATCCTTCCTGCTGGCTATTAGCTCAGAGAACAGCTCGTAAAATGTTGGCCATTCCATCCCATTTCCATTGAACGTTGGAAGGTCCACTTTTGGGAGTTCTAAAACGTCGTAGTTGGAACTTTTGTACTGTTTCAACTTCATTTGAAGTACCATCTCTAGTGCAGCCACTTCAGATTGCAGAATGTCAGCCTCATCTTGATCAAAGCAGTTCTGTCATACTTGCTTTCAAGCAGTTGCAGTGTGTCCGTCACGTTGGACCAATGACTTTTCATCATTGCCAGCTGCTTGACTAGTTCAATCTCACTTGAACTATCTAGGGTTTCGTAGATTAGGCTCATCTGTTGCCTCACCCTGTCCGCTCTTCTATCCACCAGTTGAACCAGATTATCATCTGGACTGGAGCTCCGAGCTGATGCGGTATCAGATCGCTTGGTATATTTATTTCTTCAAGTGTCTCTACCTTTGATAGTGACTCCTTGTAGGCCTTGATAGCATCCATAGTTTTCAAAAATATTTTATCATTAAAATATTGATGATCGCCAACTCCCAATTTTATTTTGCAGTATTTTTTTCTGCAGCTCTCCTTGTTCTTGCATCAATTTCACAGATCTTTACGACAACATCTTGGGAAAACAACCACTGTGACTTTTTTTTGTGCTTTCTGCTTCTATTCTTTGGCGTGATCCGTTGGAGGATTTTTTGATTGGGCGCCCAGTTGAGCTAGCTGTGCCTCGACTCATAGCTGATTGACCAGCCAAGGAAAAGCAAGAACACAAGTCCTAGTAGTTTAAGGCGTGGTCTTTTATTCTGTGTTTCTTACCACTGGTGGGGGAAACAACAGAATCAATCGAATAACCTTGCTCTTTTGACTTTGAAGCGCTGGTTTTTTCTTATGTGTTTCTTACCACTGGTGGGGAAAACAACAGAATTTCTCGAAGGAACAAAATGTTCACACTATACACTTGTGCGTACACTTATTGAGTTCAATTCGGGTGTTTGAATCTAACTGACTCGCTGCTGCGAGGGCTTCGCCTTTTATTCATTCTTACATAGGTTCTTATCATCTAATTATATAATGCAGCGCTTGTAAGACGCCGCAGTCTGCGTTGGTAAATGCAGCTGAGTTTTATACTTAAATCTATGTTTGAGTCCTCCCGCGTGGTCATATCTCTTGACACTCCGGCAATAGGCCGCTGCAATAGTACTTATCTGTAGTTGCCACTTATGCTGTCCGTGACATGTTTATTGCAGCCCATAAAAAGAACATATTTATAGTTTGCCTACTTATGTCTAAACACATATTTAGACAATTACAGAATTTTACAACGAATTAAACAAGAAAATGACATTACTCATAAATAAAACTATAATGACTTATGGAAAGGACAGCGTTATAACCAAGGAAACAAATAAAACAATTAGGAGCAACGCTCTTACAATTTTTATTTCTGGATTAAACGGTTCAATCTCAGAAACACTATTCTCTCTTAACCCACCAGACGTTCCAAATGCTTTGGCAAAGTGTCAGGAATTAGAGTCTAAAAACTTTAGAGCTCAATTTGCAAATAGGTATAATGGATTTCGGAATGAAAATAAAAATTAAGGAAACAACCTTAGATTTACCTCTAGACAGAATAATAATACACCAAATAGAATAAATAATAATTGGCAGCAAAACGGAAAGTTGGGAGCGAATAACAATTTGAATTTTAATTATAATTCCAAAGTTCAACCACCACCAGAACCTATGGAAGTAGACAGCTCCATAAGAGTTCAAAATCGTTCGTATAAAAACTATAATCGTCCTAGGAATAACAACAGCCAGTGGAATAATAATAATTTTAATTGGATTCAATCTGTTAAGACAGATTGGAGCTAAATTGGATATCGAGAAAGGAATCATATAGTATAAGGGAAATAAAGAGAAACTCGAATATTTTGACGGGGATAAAAACGATTGGTGTTTAATTAAGGAAAAAAATATTCTTCCATTAAAAGAATATATTATTAAAAAATGCTTTGATGAGCAAAGGGTATTTAAATCCGTAACGGTTATTGAAGCAGTTTATATATCTTGGGATCAAAGAATCCTGAGCACGCTGTCTTTGAGTTTTCCGACAAATAAAAAATTCATAACCTAAATATAATTTCAAATCAAAAAAAAGATTTTGAAAATAATGTTATGAATAAAATTGAAAAGGAGCATTCTATAATAAATATGCAAATTCCTTTTCGTACCGATATTCGAGGAGAAATAAATACTGACAATGACAGGGCAATTTATAGCAAACAATATCCTTATGCTATGTCGGTCTCAGATTTTGTTAATAATGAAATCGATAGAATGCTAAAAGAACAAATTATAAGACCAAGTAGAAGCCCTTACAATTCACCAGTCTTCGTTGTGCCCAAAAAAGGTCAAAACGAAGATGGATCTCCAAAACATCAACTAGTTATTGACTTTAAAAAACTAAACGAAAGAACAATACCTGGCAGATACCCGATGCGAGATCCGTCTGTATTATTACCTAACATAGGGAAGTCAAAATATTTCTCAACAATTGATCTGGAATCAGGATTCCACCAAATTTTAATGAAAAATTCAGATATTGAAAAAACTGCTTTCTCTATAAATAACGGAAAATTTGAGTTCTTACGTATGCCATTTGGGTTAACAATGGATGGATGACATATTGAGAGAACAAGTCGGAAAAACTTGTCATGTTTATATGGATGATATAATAATCTTTTCTTATACAATTGAACAACATTATACTGATTTAATTCAAATAATTAATATTTTACAACAAGCAAATATGAAAATTTCTCTAGAAAAATCTAAATTCTTTAAATTAGAAACATCATTTCTTGGTTATATTTTTTCTCACAATGTAATTAAAACAGATCATGAGAAAATTTGCACAATTATGAAGTATCCGATTCCACAAAACATTAGAGAGCTTGGAAGTTATCTAGGCCTCAGCGGCTATTACCGTAAATTTGTCCGAAATTACGCAAAAATTGCCAAACCTCTAACCAAATACTTAGGGGGAGATAATGGAAAAATTTATAGGAGAATGTCTACAAAAATTACAATATAGTTAGATGACCCAGCTGTTAAAGCTTTTAACGAACTCAAAATAATTTAATAGCACAAGTGGAATTAGTTCAACCAGATTATAACAGACGCATTCAGATATAGCTATCGGAGCAGTTGTATCACAGGATAATAAACCAATTACTTTCATATCCAAAACTTTAAATAAAACCGAACAACTTTCAGGAGTTACTTATATGGTTTAATTGGTATAGAAATACAAACAGACCATCAATCTTTATCTTTCACAATCTCAGATAAAAACCCGAACGTAGAAATGAAAAGATGGTACTCTTTCATAGAAAGTTTTACCCCGAAAATAATATATAAACCCGGAACAACTAATATCGTAGCAGACGCATTAACTCGAATAAAAATAAATAATATTACTAACAGCGATTTAGAATAATCAAACTGAGATCAAAATACACAGCATTCTGCCGAAAGTAGTTTTGACAATGTAATACAAGAGACCCGAAAACCGATAAATCAGTTTCAACAACAACTGATATTAACAAAGGGGAGGTATACAATACATGAGTCATTGAATGTTTTTGAGAAGACACGACATACAAATTTTAATATAATGAAGGCATTAAGGAAATATTAAATCACGAACAACAGTCTGTAATTATTGCACACTTAATGGACAAATCCATATTCAAAATTGCATTGAATAAAGATCTCTTAATTGTTTATATAAAATACCCCATTATAACAAACAGATGCGAAATTTACTATGCCAGATCCATTTCACATAATGATGGAAAACTACTTATAAGTAATCAGGTCGCAAAATGCGAAAATACCTTTTATGAAATATATCATTTTAAGAACGAACTTCTTAGCAACTTGTTTTCTCCGATAATTGAAGCTAGTTTGTTAACCAGCGCACTTTATGTTTTCTCACGTATATATATTGGTGGCGGCTTTATCTTCTTCTGCCCCTGCTCCTGCACTTCGCAGTGATCCAATAGTGCAAGGAGTGGAGGCGTTGGCTCGATTTATTTTCGGCTGATTACCAGCCTGCTTGTGTTGTGGGCTTAGCTTTCGCTTTATTTGGATGTAGCGATCCAGCCCTGTTCGACAAAGTTTTTTGTTTTGTTTTGGTTCTTTCCGCTTCCGCTTTCGTTGTTGTTGGTACAACGGAATTGTACACCGCTGTTGCAGTTATTGTTGCTAAAGGTGCAGTTGCAGTAGATATCGTGATTGCTGTACTGGTAGCTAAAGAACTTGACACCGTTTGGAATGGGGAGAGCTTGATTGACACGCTCTCAGTGCGTTCGGATTCATTTCGTGCAGTCATAGGCATTGGTGAGCAAGACCGCGATCGTTTGCATTCTGCAGGTGCTAGGTCATTGACCGGGTGGATGATTTGGCACTCGCGGCCGTCAGACACAACGGTGAAGTATGAATTGTTCCGGTGCAAAGAGAGTCAGCGCTCGTCTTGCTCTTTTTGCCGCTGAGCGAGCAATTCGCGTTGGCTCTTTTTATAACGATCGATTTGTTCGTTGTCTATTTCTTCTTTAGTTTTACTTTATTATTCCACACACAATATATATATAACGTCTCGTTATTAACTATTTACTTCACTAAATCAAGTGATTTTATACGGAGCTCGATGAAAGCACGTCTGTTCACTATGGAGGCTCAAAGTTGACCGTCTATATAAAATTGAAAGTGAACCTTATTTTATCGCTTTTACAATTCTACGTAATAAAATCATGGGAGCAGCACACGATGCTCTAACCAACCATGGTACCGTTTTAAGCATTCAAGCAATTCTTTCCAGATTGGATTTATTTTAAACGATAAAATCCATATACTCGAATCAGAATTAAGCATCCTTAGACAGGGACGCATGACCATTACTGTTCACACTATAAACTTGTGCGTACATTTATTGAGTTCAATTCGGGTATTTGAATCTAACTGACTCGCTGCTGCGAGGTCTTCGCCTTTTATTCATTCTTACATAGGTTCTTATCATCTAATTATATAATGCAGCGCTTGTAAGACGCCGCAGTCTGCGTTGGTAAATACAGCTGAGCTTTATTCTTAAATCTATGTCTGAGGCCTATGACCGCGCTAATCACCTCCCGAGTGGTCATATCTCTTGACACTCCGGCAATAGGCCGCTGCAATAGTACTTATCTGTAGTTGCCACTTATGCTGTCCCGTGACATGTTTATTGCAGCCCATAAATAAAATATATTTAGAGTTTGCCTACTTTTGTCTAAACACATATTTAGACATTCTCCGGGGGGAAATGTGTACGGCCAGTCTTATAACTTGATGCTGTTCGTTGCATATTATATTAGCTGTTGTATTCCGAAACAGTCTGAATAGCCAACGGTTGTATCCACTTATCTCTTTGATGAATGAATTGCCTTGGAATTCCATCATTTCGCATGAGTGTGCCGTGCTTGGTTTCAATGGTGATATTTCGCAAGAGTGATCATCCGCCTTTTTCCATGCCCAATTATTTTCGCAAAGCCATGTTATCGAATCCTCTTGTCTGCATTGGTTAATTTCCATTTCAGACATTAGGTGATATGCGTTTATGTCTGTATTGAACGCAAAAAATTTAGAATTCAATTTCGGAATAAGCTTTGTCCCGTTTGTCCACAGTGGTATTGGGATTACTTCAAAGAGATCCGTTTCCTGATTGTTGTATACCGGCAATTTTGCTTCAATGAATAGGACATTATCCTTCAACATAGCTTGTGCCTTCATCAGTTTATAGATCAGTGGTAATTGTATAACTGAATTTCCACCCGGTAGCATTTGTTTTCGTCCTAATTTTTGCTTAACTTTTTCGAGCTTCTCCAGCATTTTGTTAGGCGCAATTAGTTTAGGATGGATTCTTCCTTCACTAATGTCCGTTGCTTGTAGGCTTTCTGCCTCTTCAATCCAGTTTCGCACTTGATTTGATAACATAAGGAATTTAGTTGACTTCTTAAATACCATAAAATGATCCTTCATGGTTTCTGCAATAATATTGACTTGTTGGGTCAGTTTACCCAAATTCTGGTTTGCTTCTATCGTTGTTGCTCTTACTAATTCTTCCGTGGCATTGATGACCGAGGTCTGATTGTCAACATATTCCATTAGATGTTTTTCGTTTTTTATGATCGTTTGCATATTTTCCTGTATTCTATTTGCATTTCCGATATCAAAGAAAATACTAAAAACTAAAAACTTTAGAGCTCAATTTGCAAATAGGTATAATGGATTTAGGATTGAAAATAAAAATTAAGGAAACAACCTTAGATTTACCTCTAGACTATTATTCTGTCTACACCAAATAGAATAAATTATAATTGGCCGCAAAACGGAAACTTGGGAGCGAAAAACAATTTGAATTTTAATTATAATTCCAAAGTTCAACCACCACCAGAACCTATGGATGTAGACAGCTCCATAAAAAAAAAAAAAAAAAAAAAAAAAACAACAGCCAGTGGAATTATAATAATAACCGACACAATTTTAATAATAATTTCCAAGGAAATAATTATAACCAATACCCAGCGCAAAAACCCAACACAAGTGCAGGTCAGGCAAATCAGTTGAAACACACCCCGCGATAAAACGGGAATCAACGGGAACTGTCACCAGCCAGCTCAAAAAAGAATGAGGGTAAATAATATCAACGAGGGCCATTTTTTAGATCAGCACCCTACAGAGGAATGTCTCATATAATCTATTAATAGGATTCAATCTGTTAAGACAGATTGGAGCTAAATTGGATAACTAGAAAGGAAAAGGAGAAAGGAGGAGAAAAGGAGTATAAGAGAAATAAAGAGAAACTCGAATATTTTCACGAGGATAAAAACGATTAGTGTTTAATTGAGGAACAAAATATTGTTCCATTAAAAAAATTTGATGAGCAAAAGGTATTTAAAACCGAAACGGTTATTGCTGTAGACAGTTTATACCATATAGCTTGGGATCAAAGAATCCTGAGCACGCCGACGTTGAATTATCAGCCATTAATAAAACTAATAGTTCGGCATCTGAAAATAGTGAGCAGGCCAGCGTAGATTTATCCGCTAATAAACAATATATCAGTTTGGGATCGAAAAATCCTGAACAAGCCGACGATGTTAATTCCGCCATTTTTAAATCGAATAGTTTAGGAAATTCCGACAAAGAAAAAATTCATAACCTAAATATAATTTCAAATCAAATAAAATATTTTGAAAATAAAGTTATGAATAAAATTGAAAAGGAGCATTCTATAATAAATATGCAAATTCCTTTTCGTACCGATATTCGAGGAGAAACAATATCCTTATGCTATATCAGTCTCAGATTTCGTTAATGATGAAATCGATAGAATGCTAAAAGAACAAATTATAAGACCAAGTAGAAGACCTTACAATTCACCAGTCTTAGTAGGTCAATTACAATTCACCCAAAAAAGGTCAAAACGAAGATGGATCTCCAAAACATCGACTAGTTATTAACTATAAAAAATTAAACGAAAGCACAATATCTGACAGATAACCGATGCAAGATCCGTCTGTAATATTATCTAAGTTAGGGAAGTCAAAATATTTCTCAACAATTGATCTGGAATCAGGATTCCACCAAATTTTAATGAAAAATTCAGATATTGAAAAAACTACTTTATTAAAAGCTGAAAATTTAAATTCTTACGTATGCCATTTAAGTTAACAAACGCCCCTAGAATATTTCAAAGAGTAACGAATAATTCATATATTACAAAAAGCAAATATGAAAATTTCTCTAGAAAAATCAAAATTCTTTAAATTAGAAGCAGCATTTCTTGGTTATATTGCTTCTCACAATGTAATTAAGACAGATCCTGAGAAAATTTCCACAACTATGAAGTATCCAAATACACAAAACATTAGAGAGCTTGGAAGTTTTCTAGGCCTCACCGGCTATTACCGTAAAATTACCGAGAATGTCTTACAATACAGTTAGATGACCAAGATGTTAAATGAACTTAAAGGTAATTTAATAGCGCAAGTGGAATTAGTTCAACCAGATTATAACAAAAAATTCACTTTAACGACAGACGCATCAGATGTAGCTATCGGAGCAGTTGTATCACAGGATAATAAACCAATTACTTTCATATCCAAAACTTTAAATAAAACCGAACAACTTTATGCCACAAATAAAAAAGAATTATTGGCAATAGTTTGGGCTCTTAAAAATCTCAGGAGTTACTTATATGGTGTAATTGGTATAGAAATACAAACAGACCATCAATCTTTATCTTTCACAATCTCAGATAAAACCCTAACGTAGAAATGAAGAGATAGTACTCTTTCATAGAAAGTTTCACCCCGAAAATAATATATAATCCCGGAACAACTAATATCGTAGCTGACGCGTTAACTCGAATAAAAATACATAATATTACTAACAGCAATTTAGAATAATCAAACTCAGATAAAAATACACAGCATTCTGCCGAAAGTAGTTTTGATAATGTAATACAAGAGACGCGAAAACCGTTAAATCAGTTTCAACAACAACTGATATTAACAAAGTGGAGGTATACAATACATGAGTCATTGAATGTTTTTGATAAGACACGACATACAAATTTTAATATAATGAAGACATTAATGGACAAATCCATATTCAAAATTGTATTGAATAAAGAACTCTTAATTATTTATATAAAATACCCCGTTATAACAAACAGATGCGAAATTTACTATGCCAGGTCCATTTCACATAATGATGGAAAGTTACTAATAAGTAATCAGGTCGCAAAATGCGAAAATACCTTTTATGAAATATATCATTTTAAGAACGAACTTCTTAGCAACTTGTTTTCTCCGATAATTGAAGCTAGTTTGTTAACCAGCGCACTTTATGTTTTCTCACGTATATATATTGGTGGCGGCTTTATCTTCTTCTGCCCCTGCTCCTGCACTTCGCAGTCATCCAATAGTGCAAACCTATTTGATCTTGAGTCATTGGAGGCGTTGGCTCGATTTATTTTCGGCTGATTACCAGCCTGCTTGTGGTGTGGGCTTAGCTTTCGCTTTATTTGGATGTAGCGATCCAGTCCTGTTTGACAAAGTTTTTTATTTTGTCCGCTTCCGCTTTCAAGAGTCGGTGAGAGTGCTCTCGCTTTCGTTTTTGTTGGTACAGCGGAATTGTACACCGCTGTTGCAGTTATTGTTGCTAAAGGTGCAGTTGCAGTAGATATCGTGATTGCTGTACTGGTAGCTAAAGAACTTGACACCGTTTGGAATGGGGAGAGCTTGATTGACACGCTCTCAGTGCGTTCGGGTTCATTTCGTGCAGTCATAAGCATTGGTTAGCAAGACCGCGATCGTTTGCATTCTGCAGGTGCTAGGTCATTGACCGGGTGGATGATTTGGCACTCGCGGCCGTCAGACACAACGGTGAAGTATGAATTGTTACGGTGCAAAGAGAGTCAGCGCTCGTCTTGCTCTTTTTGCCGCTGAGCGAGCAATTCGCGTTGGCTCTTTTTATAACGATCGATTTGTTCGTTGTCTATTTCTTCTTTAGTTTTACTTTATTATTCCACACACAGAAAATTATATAGTATAGCAATGTGACATTGCCAATAGCGTCTCTTTCGTCTCGTTATTAACTATTTACTTCACTAAATCAAGTTATTTTATACGGAGCTCGATGAAAATACGTCTGTTCACTATCGAGGTTCAAAGTTGACCGTCTATATAAAATTGAAAGTGAACCTTATTTTATCGCTTTTACAATTCTACGTAATAAAATCATGGGAGCAACACAAGATGCTCTAACCAACCATGGTACCGTTTTAAACATTCAAGCAATTCTTTCCAGATTGGATTTATTTAAAACGATAAAAGACCAAACCATATACTCAAATCAGAATTAAGCATCCTTAGACAGGGACGCATGACCATTACTGTTCACACTATAAACTTGTGCGTACATTTATTGACTTCAATTCGGGTGTTTGAATCTAACTGACTCGCTACTGCGAGGTCTTCGCCTTTTATTCATTCTTACATAGGTTCTTATGTGTTACACGGGGAAATGTGTACGGAGTCTTATAACTTGATGCTGTTCGTTGCATATTATATTAGCTGTTGTATTCCGAAACAGTCTGAATAGCCAACGGTTGGATCCACTTATCTCTTTGATGAATAAATTGCCTTGGAATTCCATCATTTCGCATGAGTGTGCCTTGCTTGGTTTCAATGGTGATATTTCGCAAGAGTGATCATCCGCCTTTTTCCATGCCCAATTATTTTCGCAAAGCCATGTTGTCGAATCCTCTTGTCTGCATTGGTTAATTTCCATTTCAGACATTAGGTGATATGCGATTATGTCTGTATTGAACGCAAAAAATTTAGAATTCAATTTCGGAATAAGCTTTGTCCCGTTTGTCCACAGTGGTATTGAGATTACTTCAAAGAGATCCGTTTCCTGATTGTTGTATATCGGCAATTTTGATTCAATGAATAGGACATTATCCTTCAACATAGCTTGTGCCTTCATCAGTTATAGATCCGTGGTAATTATATAACTGAATTTCCACAAGGCATTTGTTTTCGTCCTAATTTTTGCTTAACTTTTTCGAGCTCCTCCAGCATTTTGTTAGGCTCAACTAGTTTAGGATGGATTCTTCCTTCACTAATGTCCGTTATCATTGAGATCGCTGTTGCTTGTAGGCTTTCTGCCTCCTCAATCCACTTTCGCACTTGATTTGATAACATAAGGAATTTAATTGACTTCTTATATACGATAAAGTGCTCCTTCATGGTTTCTGCAATAATATTGACTTGTTGGGTCAGTTTTCCCAAATTCCGGTTTGCTTCTATCGTTGTTGCTCTTACTAATTCTTCCGTGGCATTGATGACCGGGATCTGATTGTCAACATATTCCATTAGATGTTTTTAGTTTTTTATGATCGTTTGCATATTTTCCTGTATTCTATTTGCATTTCCGATATCAAAGAATAATATAAACATTTTCTTTCGGTTGGTAATGTGCCGTAGTACTTTGTCTTTTTCTTTGATGTTGTCAATTTTTGTCCGTATTGTCGTGCCGAAGAAATCGCAGTAATCCTTGAAGTCTCCCATTTTTTCGCAAACCAAGCGGGATTTTTCCAGAAAGTCCTCTGATTGTTTTATGACATCAAAATAGGCTTGCATGTCATAATAAAACAATAATTGCCATCTGGATGTGGCGACTTCAATTTTAACAATTTTGTTCACCATAACTGCAGCTTTTGCGTCGATGTCGTAAATTTTCCCAAGTTCTTTGGCCTGTTTTCGAGGTTCCGAATTTTCTGTCGCAGTTGTAGCTTGCAATATCAATAAACAGCATAGCACAGTAGCTATGCTTCCAGTGCGATTCCTTTTGTTTTTTGGAACGCGCTGCCTAAGCTTCTTGTCCTTGCATATTTACAAAGACTCCGTTTTAGATGGCTTTGCAGGACCAGCTGGTTTTGCTTCGTTAACAGGAAGTTGACAGATCTTGTTTAGCGATCTTTTTACTTCCCCATCGCTTGTTTTAACCGTGACTACCCGGACTTTATCGTCTTGTCCTTTAGTCGTACTAATGATTCTTCCCATTGGCCATTTTGCAGGGTCCCTCCTTCAGATTCGGCTTTACTTGGCGCCATTTGGTTCGCTGTTGCAATGACACCAGATACTATCTTTCCATTTCTTCCAAAAATCACCTCTGTTGCGTTGAATACGCTTCAATCTATCCAAAGAGCTGATTGTCTTACTTTCGTCAAAATGTTGAGGAGCTCCAATTAGAGGTCTTCCCACCAGAAAATGACCCGGCGTTAATATGTCCTCACCATCGTTTTCGCTCCATTCTTCATATGTAAAACTGTTTCACCAATAACTCGTTTAAGGTGATGCTTCACTGATTTTACACCGGCTTCCCATGTGGGGGCATCCCGGGGGAATAAAGTGCCACTTGATGCCTTCTTTTTCTAGTGTAGGTGCTAACTCATTATTGCTTTTAATGGCAGAAACAAATTCTCTGTCCAATACTCTTGAAGCTCCCACGAAGTTTGTTCCACTATCTGAGTATAGGTTCTCACTCTTGCCTCGTCTTGCAAAGAACCGTCGAAGAGCCTCCAGGAATTTTTCTGACGAAAGGTCGCTAACAGTTTCCACATGTATCGCTTTTGTTGCCATACAAACAAATACACAAGTTTATCCTTTATACGTTTTTTGACCTCTTCTCTTTGAGCAGCGAATCTGGAACGGCCCGGCGTAGTCGATTCCAGTATTTTGAAACGAGTAATCAGCCGTTACTCGATAAACTGGTAAATTTTCCATCAGTTGACTGGACATCTCTTGCTTGTATCGTATGCATACAATACATTCCCTTGAATATTTCTTTAAGGAATTTTGTATGCTAAATATCCAGAACTCCCTCTGAATATAAGTTCTCATAATGTTAATTCCGCCATGCAGACTTTCTTTATGAGCATCCTTTGCAATTAACCAAGTCAAATGTTACTTATCCAGTATAATTGGATATATAGAGTAATAACTTACTCTTTGGGTCTAATGGTCTTTTGTTTTTGAGTAGTCTGACTTCGTGTCCAAAATCCAGCTGTTGCTTCTTCAGATTTGGCTTTTCTTGGCGCCATTTGGTTCGCTGTTGCAATGACACCAGATACTCCTCTTTTCATTTCTTCCAAAAATCACCTCTAATACGTTGAATAAGCTTCCATCTATCCAATTCCCAAAAGCGTTCCAGGTCCTTTAGATTTATTGTTGTAGTGGCACTTATAATTTTTTGCTTTGCTGCTCGAGATATATTTCCGGAAGATTCCATTCACGGTTCTCATTTTCTCCATCATAATCAGGGGAAATAGATCCACACCTATCACCATGTCAATTCTGCTTGGCTCGTTGAACAGTGGATCTGCTAGCCTGTAGCCCTTCTACTCTTTGTTGATATCAATATCAAACTTTTTGCTGGGAAGGGCTCTATGGAGTGTTGGTAAAACCAATGCTTCCGTTGATGTTTTGAAGCTGCTTGGAATTTTTGGTTTGATCGTCAGGTGGACGCTATTTTTGGATAATTGAGTAGTCTGGGAGATACCTACCTAAATATTTGTGCTGCTTCCTCTGAAATCAGCGTCTTCTGGGATCCACCGTCAATAAGCGCCCTCAACTCGTTGTAACCTCCAGCTTTGTTTTTAACTAAAACAACAGCTGTAGCCAATAGTGTGTCTTGGCCTTGCTTGAGGCTATTGCTGTTGATACTGCGTTTGTTGTCTTCATGAAGAAGGCTGTTGTGTAATTTGGAGCATCGATTGCATGTAATTTCCTTTCTGCAGTCGATAGCTTTATGCTTTCCAAAGCATCTAAAGCACATGCTGTTCTTTTGATCGAATTCTTTTCTTTTTTCACTCGATTGTGCTCTAAATTTGAGACACTTTATCATATCGTGGCCATCCTGAGAGCAAAAGGCACACGATCTTACTTGCACTTTTCTTGTAGGAAGCTGAGCGGTATTTTTGGTAATGGCATTTACTGAGTTGTATTGTTGCTCAATAAACTCCAGTACGTCTTTCAAGGACTGTATAGCTCTTGCCTTTTTTACATGCTGTTAATACAGCTGTAAGGATTCTGTCGAAAATTTCCGCAGTAGAATTTCTGTTAAAATTACGTCAGCAGAGCTTTCTATTTTTCCCTTTTCCTTTATGATGAATATGCTCTCAGTCGCAGTATCAAAAAACTTCCTTAAGTTTTTCTCATCATGGGGCAGCAAACACTCCAGTTTCATTAATTTGTTGAAGTGTTGGGAGAATATTTTTCTGCTATTCTGATAGCGTTTGCAGATAAGCTCCCACGCTGTTGTATAGCTACCCGCTGATCCTGTTATCAAATGGCTAACCACCATTTGAGCTTCTCCTTTAAAGCAGGCTCTTAAATATCCCAGCTTCCTTGTGTTGCTGAGATCCTTCCTGCTGGCTATTAGCTCAGAGAACAGCTCGTAAAATGTTGGCCATTCCATCCCATTTCCATTGAACGCTAGAAGGTCCACTTTTGGGAGTTCTAAAACGTCGTAGTTGGATCTTTTGAACTGTTCCAACTTCATTTGAAGTACCATCTCTAGTGCAGCCACTTCAGATTGCAGAATGTCGGCCTCATCTTGATCAAAGCAGTTCTGTCATATTTGCTTTCAAGCTGTTTCAGTGTGTCCGTCACGTTGGACCAATGACTTTTCATCATTGCCAGCTGCTTGACTAGTTCAATCTTACTTGAACTATCTAGGGTTTCGTAGATTAGGCTCATCTGTTGCCTCACCCTGTCCGCTCTTCTATCCACCAGTTGAACCAGATTATCATCTGGACTGGAGCTCCGAGCTGATGCGGTATCAGATCGCTTGGTATATTTATTTCTTCAAGTGTCTCTACCTTTAATAGTGACTCCTTGTAGGCCTTGATAGCATCCATAGTTTTCAAAAACATTTTATCATTAAAATATTGATGATCGCCAACACCCAATTTTACCAGCGCATTGTTGTTAGTAGTAAATCGGACTAGCAATACATCCATTGCTGATATAGATGCCTTTTCCTGGAGGGCTTGCAGTATTTTTTTCTGCAGCTCTCCTTGTTCTTGCATCAATTTCACAGATCTTTCCGACAACATCTTGGGAAAACAACCACTGTGACTTTTTTTTTGTGCTTTCTGCTTCTATTCTTTGGCGTGATCCGTTGGAGGATTTTTTGATTGGTCGCCCAGTTGAACTAGCTGTGCCTCGACTCACAGCTGATTGATCAGCCAAGGAAAAGCAAGAACACAATGTTTCACCTTATAGTCCTAGTACTTTAAGGCGTGGTCTTTTATTCTGTATTTCTTACCACTGGTGGGGGAAACAACAGAATCACTCGAATAACCTTGCTCTTTTGACTTTGAAGCGCTGGTTTTTTCTTATGTGTTTCTTACCACTGGTGGGGAAAACAACAGAATTTCTCGAAGGAACAAAATGTTCACACTATACACTTGTGCGTACACTTATTGAGTTCAATTCGGGTGTTTGAATCTAACTGACTCGCTGCTGCGAGGGCTTCGCCTTTTATTCATTCTTACATAGGTTCTTATCATCTAATTATATAATGCAGCGCTTGTAAGACGCCGCAGTCTGCGTTGGTAAATGCAGCTGAGTTTTATTCTTAAATCTATGTTTGAGGCCTCCCGCGTGGTCATATCTCTTGACACTCCGGCAATAGGCCGCTGCAATAGTACTTATCTGTAGTTGCCACTTATGCTGTCCGTGACATGTTTATTGCAGCCCATAAAAAGAACATATTTATAGTTTGCCTACTTATGTCTAAACACATATTTAGACAATTACACAATTTTACAACGAATTAAACAAGAAAATGACATTACTCATAAATAAAACTATAATGACTTATGGAAAGGACAGCGTTATAACCAAGGAAACAAATAAAACAATTAGGAGCAACGCTCTTACAATTTTTATTTCTGGATTAAACGGTTCAATCTCAGAAACACTATTCTCTCTTAACCCACCAGAGGTTCCAAATGCTTTGGCAAAGTGTCAGGAATTAGAGTCTAAAAACTTTAGAGCTCAATTTGCAAATAGGTATAATGGATTTAGGAATGAAAATAAAAATTAAGGAAACAACCATAGATTAGCATCTAGACAGAATAATAATACACCAAATAGAATAAATAATAATTGGCCGCAAAACGGAAACTTGGGAGCGAATAACAATTTGAATTTTAATTATAATTCCAAAGTTCAACCACCACCAGAACCTAGACAGCTCCATAAGAGTTCAAAATCGTTCGTGTAAAAACTACAATCGTCCTAGGAATAACAACAGCCAGTGGAATTATAATAATAACCGACACAATTTTAATAATAATTTCCAAGGAAATAATTATAACCAATACCCAGCGCAAAAACCCAACACAACCGCAGGTCAGGCAAATCAGTCCGAAACACACCCCGCGATAAAACGGGAATCAACGGGCACTGTCACCAGCCAGCTCAAAAAAGAATGAGGGTAAATAATATCAACGAGGGCCATTTTTTAGATCAGCACCCTACAGAGGAATGCCTCATATAATCTATTAATTGGATTCAATCTGTTAAGACAGATTGGAGCTAAATTGGATATCGAGAAAGGAATCATGGAGTATAAGGGAAATAAAGAGAAACTCGAATATTTTGACGAGGATAAAAACGATTGGTGTTTAATTAAGAAAAAAATATTCTTCCATTAAAAGAATATATTATTAAAAAATACTTTTATGAGCAAAGGGTATTTAAATCCGTAAAGGTTATTGCTGAAGCAGTTTATATATCTTGGGATCAAAGAATCCTGAGCACGCCGTCTTTGAGTTTTCCGACAAATAAAAAATTCATAACCTAAATATAATTTCAAATCAAATAAAAGATTTTGAAAATAAAGTTATGAATAAAATTGAAAAGGAGCATTCTATAATATATATGCAAATTTCTTTTCGTACCGATATTGGAGGAGAAATAAATACTGACAATGACAGGGCAATTTATAGCAAATAATATCCTTATGCTATGTCGGTCTCAGATTTCGTTAATAATGAAATCGATAGAATGCTAAAAGAAAAATTATAAGACCAAGTAGAAGCCCTTACAATTCACCAGTCTTCGTTGTGCCCAAAAAAGGTCAAAACGAAGATGGATCTCCAAAACATCAACTAGTTATTGACTTTAAAAAACTAAACGAAAGAACAATACCTGGCAGATATCCGATGCGAGATCCGTCTGTATTATTACCTAACTTAGGGAAGTCAAAATATTTCTCAACAATTGATCTGGAATCAGGATCCACCAAATTTTAATGAAAAATTCAGATATTGAAAAAACTGCTTTCTCTATAAATAACGAAATATTTGAGTTCTTACGTATACCATTTGGGTTAACAATGGATGGATGACATATTGAGAGAACAAGTCGGAAAAACTTGTCATGTTTATATGGATGATATAATAATCTTTTCTTATACAATTGAACAACATTATACTGATTTAATTCAAATAATTAATATTTTACAACAAGCAAATATGAAAATTTCTCTAGAAAAATCTAAATTCTTTAAATTAGAAAGATCATTCCTTGGTTATATTTTTTCTCGCAATGTAATTAAAACAGATCCTGAGAAAATTTGCACAATTATTCCACAAAACATTAGAGAGCTTGGAAGTTTTCTAGGCCTCAGCGGCTATTACCGTAAATTTGTCCGAAATTATGAAAAAATTGCCAAACCTCTAACCAAATACTTAGGGGGAGATAATGGAAAAATTTATAGGAGAATGTCTACAAAAATTACAATACAGTTAGATGACCCAGCTGTTAAAGCTTTTAACGAACTCAAAGATAATTTAATAGCACAAGTGGAATTAGTTCAACCAGATTATAACAGACGCATTCAGATATAGCTATCGGAGCAGTTGTATCACAGGATAATAAACCAATTACTTTCATATCCAAAACTTTAAATAAAACCGAACAACTTTCAGGAGTTACTTATATGGTTTAATTGGTATAGAAATACAAACAGACCATCAATCTTTATCTTTCACAATCTCAGATAAAAACCCGAACGTAGAAATGAAAAGATGGTACTCTTTCATAGAAAGTTTTACCCCGAAAATAATATATAAACCCGGAACAACTAATATCGTAGCAGACGCATTAACTCGAATAAAAATAAATAATATTACTAACAGCGATTTAGAATAATCAAACTGAGATCAAAATACACAGCATTCTGCCGAAAGTAGTTTTGACAATGTAATACAAGAGACCCGAAAACCGATAAATCAGTTTCAACAACAACTGATATTAACAAAGGGGAGGTATACAATACATGAGTCATTGAATGTTTTTGAGAAGACACGACATACAAATTTTAATATAATGAATACATTAAAGAAGTATGAAATCACGAACAACAGCCTGTAGTTATTGCACACTTGATGGACAAATCGATATTCAAAATTGTATTGAATAAAGAACTGTTAATTATTTATATAAAATACCCCGTTATAACAAACAGATGCGAAATTTACTATGCCAGGTCCATTTCACATAATGATGGAAATTAATAATAAGTAATCAGGTCGCAAAATGCGAAAATACCTTTTATGAAATATCTAATTTTAAGAATGAACTTTTTAGCAACTATTGTATTATAAGTAAAGATAAGACTTGTTTTACCCGATTACTAAATGGAGAAAAATCAATTTGCACTAAAATTCTAGAAAAAAATAAGAATATAGATAGCATTCAAGAAGGTGCCATTCTAAAAAATGGAAATAATATTGTGAACGATTCTCATTTAAACGGGTCATATTTTATTTATATACATTTATTTCATATACATTTAACGGCACAACTACAATAAATAATATTTCATACATCAATTCAGAAAACAAAATACTTGAGTACATAACTACCAACCA
>NW_022881532.1:0-26156 GCF_004382145.1 Drosophila mauritiana
TGGTCCTTGATTTATGACATCGTTTTCGCTGATTGTACATTTGAATAGCTCCTAATATTACATCGTAGGTCATCTGGCGTGTTGGCTTTCAGAGGGAAATTATAATTGAAACTAAACCATTATAAGTTTCACCATAGAATATTTTGTTATGTATATTTATTAGCAATTGTTACGACATTCTTTGTTCTAATTTTACATCTGAGCAACACCTGAAAATACATCGCAGGTCATCTAGCTTATTGGCTCCCAGAGGGTACATGTAATTAAAACAAAACCATTACAAGTTTAGTGTTATTTGTAAACACAATGGACATAAGTTTTAATTAGCATCAACGTGGCCAAGAATGATTTATGACATCCTTTTCGCTGACTGTACATTCGGATAGCTCCTAATATTACATAGTTGGTCATCTAGCGTATTGGCTTCCATAGGGAAACTAAACCATTATTATATTCACAGTAGCATATTTTGTTATGTATATCTATTAGCAATTGTTATAAATTTCATGTTGTAGTTAATAACCGCTAATTAATATTTAATATTTTTTGATTTTGATTGTTTGGATTCAAAACAACATAAAAACCTATTTTAAAAATATATATCCTTCTCTCGGATCATAGTGCCATTGCCGTTTCGGTCTACGCCTCAGCCATGTTGAGATCCGCGGGTAAAAAGTTAATCTTCAAAACGTCCGACATCAGCAAATACCACCACTGGCTGAACAACACGACATTCACTAATCCACCATTGGATACCGCTGAACTTATAGATGCGGCCGTTGTGAACCTCACCTCGCAAATTTAGGAGGCAGCAACTCATGCTGCTCCAAGGTTCTCTAACCAAACGAGGGACAGCAGTAGAGACGTCCACTTTTGGAATCCGCGGGTTAATGAGCTCAAGTCAGAGAAAAGGCGTCTCCGACGGGTTTGGTTCCTCTCCAGGAACCCTAGAGACAAAACAGCTCTCAACAGAGCCACCAAGGAACTGAAGGAAAGTCTGGTCAGGCTGAGGAAGGAGGCCCTCGACAGCTTTGTTGGTAATCTCCCGCCGGGAGATCCCCACCACAACCTGTGAAATGTTACCAAGCGCATCAAGAGGCCACTGAAGAGGATCCCGCCCATCAGAAGACAAGACAACTCATGGTGCAGAACCGAGACCGAAAGAGCCAACGCATTCGCCAAGCATTCCCCAAATGAAGCAGCCGAAACAGCCAGGCTCCTGACAGAACCTCTCTCTGACTCCGAGTCGATACCCTAGACCACGGAAGAGGAGATTAGCAATTTAATAGCGGCAATGGGTAACCACAAGTTTAGTGTTAATTGTAAACACAATGGGCTTAAGTTTTAATTAGCATTAACGATGACGTGGCCAAGAATATAACTGACTTAATATCAAATGGACCCTGTCATCAATATATGAATACCGTCTCTGGGACGTAGATTTCCTACGAATTGGAATTTTATATTAAATTCGATATTGTCAATATTTTTATGAAGTAAATTTTGTGTTCACCTCAGCATCGTTAGTCATGTATTAGGAAGTGTTTAAATTTCATGTTGCTAGTTAATTACCGCTAATTAATATTACATATTTTTTGATTTTGATTGTTTAGATTCAAAACAACATAAGAACCTATTTTAAAAATATAACGAATTATTTAGATACAAACCTCTTATTCTATGGTCCTTGATTTATGACATCCTTTTCGCTGACTGTACATTCGGATAGCTCCTAATATTACATAGTTGGTCATCTAGCGTATTGGCTTCCATAGGGAACTTATAATTGAAACTAAACCATTATAATATTCACAGTAGCATATTTTGTTATGTATATCTATTAGCAATAGTTATAAATTTCATGTTGTAGTTAATCCAGGCCAATATACGCCTTAAGCAACTTCACTGGCTCATCGGAAAAATCTTCCTAACTGTGAGAGAAACTAAAGATTCTCGTCTACAAGACTATTCTCAAACCAATCTGGACGTACGGAACACAGCTATGGGGCACTGCAAGCGCTTCGCAAAGAAGGAAGATCCAGCGATTCCAAAACAGCGATCCCAGGCTCGTGCCGAAATCCAAGAATAACTGGAAAAACTGGGGCATAAGGTCAGAGACCTCCACAATCCTATTGGGAGGAAAACTAAAGAACCACTTGGGATCTTCTTCGCCAACCTCGAACCTGCTAGCAACAACAAGGAGCCAGATAAGGAGACTGTGCAGGTCGGTCGTCACCATCGAGCCTCCGCTCAAATTCAATAACGTGCCCCAAAGCTTCAGATGCCAAGGCTTTGGACACGCCCAGCTACTGCTTTCTCGAACACCGCTGTGTAAAATGTGGTGGCCATCACGACACACGAACATGCACGAAGAAGGAGAACGAAAAGGCATGCTGCCTTCACTGCCAAGCTGACCACCCTGCTTCGTTTAGGGGGTGCCCTGCTTATAAAACGGCGAAGGCACAGCAAGCCCCCAAGCCCAGACCGGCCACCTCCATCAGCAAGCCATGCACTACTAAGCTCCCAAGTATATCCAATATGAGCTACAAAGATGCGCTCATGTCTACCCAAGTGCCACAGCAAACCAATCCCAACCTAACCCATCAAACCCCACCTGAAGCCCCGCTTCCTTTGGACCTCGCTTTATAGTAACCGGTGACTTCAACGCCAAACACTCCTGGTGGGGGTCCCGCTCCATCAACCCCAATGACAGAACGCTCCACAGAATCCTGCAGAGCAAAAGACTGGATTTCCACTCCTCTGGAGAGCCTACCCACTGGCCTACAAGCCCTGCCTTGCTGCCCGACCTCCTGGACTTTGCCATCTCCAAAGGCATAGGGCAAGACAGATTAACCTGCTCCAACTATAACAAGCTGTTATTCGACCACAGAGCTATACAAATGCTTCTCAACATCCCCGTCCTCAAAAAAGAGTTGCCCAGAAGAGCACACTGACGCCTCCAAGTTCACACTCTAATTGCTGTCCTCCCTGCACCCGGATCCGCCACTCTTCACTCCAAGCAACATCGATGCGGCGATCAAGACTCTCACCGAGGAGATGCACAATGCTGCTGAGTTTGACAATCCTGCTCCTCCAACGACCCCGAGAACTCCTGGGAGAGACCTTCACCTCTGGTCTCCAGAAATTGCGACCTTCGTAGCGGAAAAAAGGCGCCTCAGGAGAATCTGGTTCTGCTCGCGCAACCCAAGGGACAAGGCAGCACTCAATAGAGCCACCAAGGCACTCAAGGACAAGCTGTGTACTCTACGGCAAGACTTCTTCGACAGATTCCTTGAGGAGCTGGAACCTGGTGACCCACAACACAATCTGTGGCATGTCACGCCGGTGCGCAAAGCGGACGGTTCTTTGTGCCGCTCTGAAGCCGAAAGAGCTGAAGCGTTTGCAGATCACCTCCAGATTGCATTTACACCATTTGACAGATGCACTGGTGAAGAGTGTGCTGCCACCACCAGGTTCCTAGAGAGTCCATGTCCTCCTAGCCTGCCAATAGAGCCCGTCACCCCAGAAGATGTTGCGCTGGAGGTCGCCTCTCTTTAGGCTAGCAAATCCCCAGAATTGGATCGCATCGATGCCACATCCCTTAAAATCTGCCACCTGTTCCCATTTGCTGGCGAACATATACAACATATGCTTCTCACTAGGGTACTTCCCGAGATCGTGGAAACGTGCAGAAGTCATTCTCATCCTCAAACCTGGAAAACCTGAAGCCAATCTTGCCTCATATAGACCGATTAGTCTGCTGGCAATCCTCTCCAAAATACTCGAAAGAGTATTTCTGCGCAGAGTGTTGCCAGTACTGGAAGATCCCTGATCACTAGATTGGATTCAGGCGATCCCACGGAACACCCGAGCAATGCCACCGGCTCGTAGCACGCATCCTCAATGCATTCGAAAACAAAAGCTACTGTTCGGCGGTCTTCCTGGATGTCAAGCAGTCGTTCGACAGAGTGTGGCATCCTGGACTCCTCTACAAACTCAAGTCCCACCTTCCCAGTTCACACTATACCCTACTCAAATCGTACACTAAAGGAAGAGAGTTCCAAGTGCGATGCGGTTCCTCAACCAGCACTCCAAGGCCCATACGAGCCGGAGTACCTCTACACCCTATTTACAGCAATCCTCCCTATCATACCCTCCCGTTACCTCACAGCAGCCACCTATGCAGATGACACGGCATTCCTTGCCACTGCAACAAACCCTCAACGAGCATCAGCCATCATCCAGAGGCAACTGGATGCATTGGATCCATGGCTGAAACGCTGGAACATCGTGGTCAACGCTGAAAAATCCTCACATACAACCTTTTCTCTGCGCAGAGGAGAATGCCTCCCGGTCACACTCGACGGCGACACCATCCCTACCACCAGCACCCCCAATTACTTAGGGCTAACCCTGGACAGAAGGCTGACTTGGGGCCCTCACATCAACAGGAAGCGTATCCAGGCCAATATACGCCTTAAGCAACTTCACTGGCTCATCGGAAAAATCGTCCAAACTGCGAGAGAAACTAAAGATTCTCGTCTACAAGACTATTCTCAAGCCAATCTGGACGTACGGAATACAGCTATGGGGCACTGCAAGCGCTTCGCATAGAAGGAAGATCCAGCGATTCCAAAACAGATGTTTGAGAATAGTCTCCAACGCTCATCCCTACCACGAAAATTCCGCCATCCACGAGGAGCTCGGGATTCCATGGGTAGAGGACGAGATCTTTAGACACAGTGTGAGATATGCTAGCAGACTGGAGAACCACCCAAACCACCTGGCCATCAACCTTCTGGACAATAGCTAATCCCTAAGACTCCTGCAGAGAACGAACCCGCTTGACCTTACTCAACACTTATAATATATAACTTAATTATAACTTAAGCCCTACCCAAGTACATTCCAAGTACAAAATAATAAATTTTTATTTATACAAAAAAAAAACCTTAGCGTCTTTAGTCATGTATATCTATTAGCAATTGTTATAAATTTCATGTTGTAGTTAATAACCGCTAATTAATATTAAATATTTTTAATAATATTTTTTTGATTTTGATTGTCGATTTTCAAAACAACATAAGAACTTATTTTAGAAATATAACGAATTAATTAGATACGAACCTCTTGTTCTTTGGACCTTGATTTACGACATCCTTTGTTCTGATTTTGCATCAGCGCAGCTCCAGAAACTACATCGCAGGTCATCTAGCTTATTGGCTCCCAGAGTGTTCATGAAATTAAAACAAAACCATTACAAGTTTAGTTTTATTAGTAAACAGCATACGTTTTAATTAGCATTAACGATGACGTGGCCAAGACTAGAACTGACTTAATTTCAAAAATCATTATATATAAAATGATCAAATATTATAAATTAAAAATATACTAGAAAGATTAAGTTTACTTAAAAATTTTCTAAAAATATTCGGTAAATATATGTTAAAAATATTAAGTTGACAAACTCTAGAAATATATACTAGAAACAAAAACTATATTTGCACTGTGCCGTGTAGCTTACGTGCCACTTATGAGAATCGAGAAGGAAGGCCCAAAAATTTTTACTTGCAAAATATTCCATTTGCTTAGTTTAATTTCTAATTTAATTACTTATTCTCTCATTGTGTGTGTGTGCCATCTTCAGTTTGCAGCCTTTGGGATCATCTTTTATCTCCCTGAAGTGTGTGTCTGTATGTGTGTGCGTGGAGTCTGCTGTTTGCATTTATTTATTTTATGCCACATCGAGTCCGCGAATTCGATATTGTCAATATTTTTATGAAGTACATTTTGTATATTTAGTCATGTATATTAGCAATAGTTTTAAATTTCATGTTGCTAGTTAATTACCGCTAATTAATATTAAATAATTTTTGATTTTCGATTATCAAAACAACATAAGAACTTATTTTAAAAATATATCGAATTATTTAGATACAAACCTCTTATTCTATGGTCCTTGATTTATGACATCCTTTTCGCTGATTGTACATTCGGATAGCTCCTAATATTACATAGTTGGTCATCTAGCGTATTGGCTTCCATAGGGAAACTAAACCATTATTATATTCACAGTAGCATATTTTGTTATGTATATCTATTAGCAATTGTTATAAATTTCATGTTGTAGTTAATAACCGCTAATTAATATTTAATATTTTTTGATTTTGATTGTTTAGATTCAAAACAACATAAAAACCTATTTTAAAAATATATATCCTTCTCTCGGATCATAGTGCCATTGCCGTTTCGGTCTACGCCTCAGCCATGTTGAGATCCGCGGGTAAAAAGTTAATCTTCAAAACGTCCGACATCAGCAAATACCACCACTGGCTGAACAACACGACATTCACTAATCCACCATTGGATACCGCTGAACTTATAGATGCGGCCGTTGTGAACCTCACCTCGCAAATTTAGGAGGCAGCAACTCATGCTGCTCCAAGGTTCTCTAACCAAACGAGGGACAGCAGTAGAGACGTCCACTTTTGGAATCCGCGGGTTAATGAGCTCAAGTCAGAGAAAAGGCGTCTCCGACGGGTTTGGTTCCTCTCCAGGAACCCTAGAGACAAAACAGCTCTCAACAGAGCCACCAAGGAACTGAAGGAAAGTCTGGTCAGGCTGAGGAAGGAGGCCCTCGACAGCTTTGTTGGTAATCTCCCGCCGGGAGATCCCCACCACAACCTGTGAAATGTTACCAAGCGCATCAAGAGGCCACTGAAGAGGATCCCGCCCATCAGAAGACAAGACAACTCATGGTGCAGAACCGAGACCGAAAGAGCCAACGCATTCGCCAAGCATTCCCCAAATGAAGCAGCCGAAACAGCCAGGCTCCTGACAGAACCTCTCTCTGACTCCGAGTCGATACCCTAGACCACGGAAGAGGAGATTAGCAATTTAATAGCGGCAATGGGTAACCACAAGTTTAGTGTTAATTGTAAACACAATGGGCTTAAGTTTTAATTAGCATCAACGATGACGTGGCCAAGAATGGAACTGACTTAATATCAAATGGACCACGTCATCAATTCATGAATACCATCTCTGGTACGTAGATTTCCTACGAATTGGAATTTTATATTAAATTCGATATTGTCAATATTTTTATGAAGTACATTTTGTGTTCACCTCAGCATCGTTAGTCATGTATTAGCAAGTGTTTAAATTTCATGTTCCTAGTTAATTACCGCTAATTAATATTAAATATTTTTTGATTTTGATTGCCGATTATGAAAACAACATAAGAACTTATTTTAAAAATATATTATTTAGATATAAACCTCTATGATATCTATTCTATGATCCTTGATTTACGACATCCTTTGTGCTAATTTTACATGCGCGCAGCTCCTGAAACCACCTTAGCATATTTAGTCATGTATATCTATTAGTAAATGTTTTAAATTTCATGTAGTAGTTAATAACCGCTAATTAATATTAAATATTATATTATATAATAAATATAATAAATATACAGCTATGGGGCACTGTAAGCGCTTCGCATAGAAGGAAGATCCAGCGATTACAAAACAGATGTTTGAGAATAGTCTCCAACGCCCATCCCTACCACGAAAATTCCGCCATCCACGATGAGCTCGGGATTCCATGGTTAGAGGACGATATCTTTAGACACAGTCTGAGATATGCTAGCAGACTGGACAACCACCCCAACCTGGCCATCAACCTTCTGGACAATAGCCAATCCCTAAGGCTCCTGCAGAGAACGCACCCGCTTGACCTTACTCAACAATAATAATTATACTTTTTTTTTTTTTTTTTGGATGTATTAATTTAAAACTGTCCTTCGCGGACAATCATTAAATTTGAGGACTAAACTTAACGGTAGAGAAATAATGGATTACATAATTTGTTGCGAAACTTTACAATAACTGTCTGTATATAATTTAATTTAATTTGCGTGTCTGATCCCAGAGAGGTCCAATGGGTGTAATCGGTGCAGCCTCCTGGTGCGTTGACTGGTGTCCAGCATGTCTTGTGCCAGGTTGTTTGGGTGGTCTTGAAGCCTCTGCATGTACTGCCTGCTGCTTTTCTTAATTTCATCCTTCACCCAGGGGAAGCTGAGGACCTCGTGGATAGTGGCATTATCGTGGAAAGAGTGAGCGTTTGTGACTGTGCGGAGCGTTTTGTTTTCGAATGTCTGGATAATGTTGATGTTACTTTTCGATGCAGTGCCCCACAGTTGAATGCCATACGTCCAGATTGGCCTTATGATCGCTTTGTAGATAAGGAGCTTAGTGGAAGTCGGTAGCTTAGATTGTCTGCCCATCAGCCTGTAGAATTCACGGACTCGGTTCTCCGCCTGTTTCCGCTTCTTTAGCAGGTGTGGTCTCCATGTAAGTCTCCTGTCCAGTGTAAAGCCAAGATAATTTGGATTGGCTACCTCTGGGATTGGGAACCCGTTGAAACTGACTGGTGGGCAAGTGCCGCGCCTAGTTGCGAAGGTGGTAGCGGTTGACTTGTCGCTGTTTGCCGATATATTTCATATCGTGTGCCACGTGTTCAGTAGATCTAGTTGCTCCTGCATAGTCTGGGAGGCCTCTGCTGGGGTATCTGCTGTTGTTAGGAACGCAGTATCATCGGCGTAAGTGGCTGCCATAATGTACTGGCTCGGTATAACCGGCAGGTCAGCCGTATCCGCGTTGTAGAGGACCGGACCCAGAACGCTTCCTTGGGGAACTCCTACACGGGCTTCTTTGACGACTGAGCGCGCTTCTCCACACCTGACGGCGAATCTTCTGCCCTCCAGGAACGACTTCAAGAACTTGAAATATGGCTGGGGCAGGCCGTTTTTGAGCTTTAGGAGGAGACCGGGGTGCCAAACACGATCAAAGGCTTGCTTAATGTCCAGCATTACTGCTAGGCAGTATTTCTTATTCTCAAAGAAGTCCAGGATATATTGCGCTACTCGGTGGCCTTGCCCTGGTGTCCCGTGGCGGCGCCTAAAGCCAAACTGGTGACATCAATATATGAATACCGTCTCAGGGACGTAGATTTCCTACGAATTGGAATTTTATATTAAATTCGATATTGTCAATATTTTTATGAAGTAAATTTTGTGTTCACCTCAGCATCGTTAGTCATGTATTAGCAAGTGTTTAAATTTCATGTTTCTAGTTAATTACCGCTAATTAATATTAAATATTTTTTGATTTTGATTGTCGATTATGAAAACAACATAAGAACTTATTTTAAAAATATATCGAATTATTTAGATATAAACCTCTTATTCTATGATCCTTGATCCTAGCGTATTGCCTTCCAAAGTGAACTTATAATTGAAACTAAACCATTTAACATTCACAGTAGCATATTTTGTTATGTATATCTATTAACAATTGTTATAAATTTCATGTTGTAGTTAATAACCGCTAATAAATATTAAATTTTTTTTGAGTTTGATTGCCGATTATCAAAACAACATAAGAACTTATTTTAAAAATATATCGAATTATTTAGATATAAACCTCTTATTCTATGATTCTTGATCCTAGCGTATTGCCTTCCAAAGTGAACTTATAATTGAAACTAAACCATTTAACATTCACAAAAATATTTAATATTAATTAGCGGTAATTAACCAGCAACATAAAATTTAAAACAATTGCTATTAGATGCACACGACTAAATATGCTAATTTGTATATCTATACATGACTAAATTTGCTAAGGTGTACACAAAATTTTCTTCATAAAAATATTGACAATATCGAATTTAATATAAAATTCCAATTCGTAGGAAATCTTCGTCACAGAGACGATATTCATATATTGATGACGTGGTCCATTTGATATTAAGTCAGTTCTATTCTTGGCCACGTCATCGTTAATGCTAATTAAAACTTATTCCCATCGTGTTTACAAATAAAACTAAACTTGTAATGGTTTTGTTTTAATTACATGTACCCTGATGATAATAGACAATCAAATCAAAAAATATTAAATATTAATTAGCGGTTATTGACTACAACAAGAAATTTATAACAATTGCTTATAGATATACATAACAAAATATGCTATTGTGAAAGTTATAATAATTTAGTTTCAATTATAAGTTCCCTTTGGAAGCCAATACGCCAAATAACCTACGATGTAATTTTAGGAACTATGCGAATGTACAATCAGCGAAACGGATGTCATAAATCAACGACCATAGAATAAGAGGTTTGTATTTAAATATTTCGATATATTTTTAAAATAAGTTCCTATGTTGTTTTGATAATCGACAATCAAAATCAAAAAATATTTAATATTAATTAGCGGTAATAAACCAGCAACATGAAATTTAAAACAAATGCTATTAGATGCACACGACTAAATATGCTAATTTGTATATCTATACATGGCTAAATATGCCAGGTGTACACAAAATTTACTTCATAAAAATATTGACAATATCGAATTTAATATAAATTTCCAATTCGTAGGAAATGTTCGTCACAGAGACGATATTCATTTTGATGACGTGGTCCATTTGATATTAAGTCAGTTCTATTCTTGGCCACGTCATTGTTAATGCTAATTAATACTTATGCTTATTGTGTTTAAAAATAAAACTTAAATTGTAATGGTTTTGTTTTAATTACACGCACCCTCTTGGAGCCAATAAGCTAGATGACCTGCGATGTAGTTTCAGGAGGTGCGCGGATGTAAAATTAGCACAAATGATGTCGTAAATCAAGGACCAAAGTATAAGAAGTTCGTATTTAAATAATTCGTTATAATTTTAAAATAAGTAAGTACTTATGTTGTTTTGATAATAGACAATCAAAATCAAAATATATTAAATATTAATTAGCAGTTATTGGATACAACATGAAATTAATTCGTATCTAAATAATTCGTTATAATTTTAAAATAAGTAAGTACTTATGTTGTTTTGATAATAGACAATCAAATCAAAAAATATTAAATATTAATTAGCGGTTATTGACTACAACATGAAATTAATTATAACTTATGAATTGAAACAACATCCCCGGTTATTGACTAAAACATGAAATTAATAACAATTACTAATATATATACATTTCAAAATATGCTATTGCAAAAGTTATACTGGTTTAGTTTCAATTATAAGTTCCCATTGGAAGCCAATACGCTAGATAACCTACGATGTAATTTTAGGAACTATGCGAATGTACAATCAGCAAAACGGATGTCATAAATCAACGACCATAGAATAAGAGGTTTGTATTTAAATATTTCGATATATTTTTAAAATAAGTTCCTATGTTGTTTTGATAATCGACAATCAAAATCAAAAAATATTTCATATTAATTAGCGGTAATTAACCAGCAGCATGAAATTTAAAACAATTGCTAATTACCTGACTAAATATGCTAAGGTGTACACAAAATATACTTCATAAAAATATTGACAATATCGAATTTTTTAAAATAAAATTCCAATTCGTTGAAAATATATGTCCCAGGGATGGCATTCATACATTGATGACGTGGTCCATTTGAAATTAAGTCAGTTATAGTCTTGGCCACGTGATCGTTAATGCTAATTAAAACTTATGCATATTGTGGTTACAAATAAAACTAAACTTGTAATGGTTTTGTTTTAATTTCTTGTACCCTGGGAGCCAATAAGCTAGATGACCTGCGATGTAGTTTCAGGAGCTGCGTGGATGTAAAATTAGCACAAATGATGCCGTAAATCAAGGACCAAAGTATAAGAGGTTCGTATCTAAATAATTCGTTATAGTTTTAAAATAAGTAAGTACTTATGTTGTTTTGATAATAGACAATTAAATCAAAAAATATTAAATATTAATTAATAAAAATTACTAATGTATATACATTTCAAAATATGCTATTGCAAAAGTTATACTGGTTTAGTTTCAATTATAAGTTCCCTTTAAAAGCCAATACGCTAGATAACCTACGATGTAATTTTAGGAACTATGCGAATGTACAATCAGCGAAATGGATGTCATAAATCAACGACCATAGAATAAGAGGTTTGTATTTAAATAATTCGATATATTTTTAAAATAAGTTCCTATGTTGTTTTGATAATCGACAATCAAAATAATATTTCATATTAATTAGCGGTAATTAACCAGCAACATGAAATTTAAAACAATTGCTAATTACATGATTAAATATGCTAGGGTGTACACAAAATATACTTCATAAAAATATTAACAATATCGAATTAAACAGAAAATTCCAATTCGCAGGAAATGTACGTACCAGAGATGGTATTAATATATTGATGACGTGGTCCATTTGATATTAAGTCAGTTCTATTCTTGGCCACGTCATTGTTAATGCTAATTAACACTTATTCCCATTGTGTTTAAAAATAAAACTAAACTTGTAATGGTTTTGTTTCAATTACACGTACCTTCTTGGAGCCAATAAGCTAGATGACCTGCGATGTAGTTTCAGGAGCTGCGCGGATGTAAAATTAGCACAAATGATGTCGTAAATCAAGGACCAAAGTATAAGAAGTTCGTATCTAAATAATTCGTTATAATTTTAAAATAAGTAAGTACTTATGTTGTTTTGATAATAGACAATCAAAATCAAAATATATTAAATATTAATTAGCAGTTATTGGATACAACATGAAATTAATAACAATTACTAATATATATACATTTCAAAATATGCTATTGCAAAAGTTATACTGGTTTAGTTTCAATTATAAGTTCCCATTGGAAGCCAATACGCTAGATAACCTACCATGTAATTTTAGGAATTATGCGAATGTACAATCAGCGAAACGGATGTCATAAATCAACGACCATATAATAAAAGGTTTGTATTTAAATAATTCGATATATTTTTAAAATAAGTTCTTATGTTGTTTTGACAATCGATGATCAAAATCAAAAAATATTTAATATTAATTAGCGGTAATTAACCTGCAACATGAAATTTAAAACAATTGCTATTATATGCACACGACTAAATATGCTAATTTGTATATCTATACATGTGCTAAGGTGTACACAAAATTTACTTCATAAAAATATTGACAATATCGAATTTTATATAAAATTCCAATTCGTAGGAAATCTTCGTCCCAGAGACGATATTCATATATTGATGACGTGGTCCATTGATCTTAAGTCAGTTCTATTCTTGGCCACGTCATCGTTAATGCTAATTAAAACGTATTCCCATTATGTTTACAAGTAGAACTAAACTTGCAATGGTTTTGTTTTAATTACATGTACCCTCTGGGAGCCAATAAGCAAGATGACCTGCGATGTAGTTTCAGGTCTGCGCGGATGAAAAATTAGCACAAAGAATGTCTTAAATCAAGGACCAAAGTATAAGAGGTTCGTATCTAAATAATTCGTTATATTTTTAAAATAAGTAAGTACTTATGTTGTTTAGATAATCGGCAATCAAACTCCAAAAAAAATTAATATTAATAAGCGGCTATTAACTACAACAAGAAATTTATAACAATTGCTAATAAATATACATAACAAAATATTCTATGGTGAAACTTATAATGGTTTAGTTTCAAGTATAAGTTCCCTCTGAAAACCAATACGCTAGATGACCTACGATGTAATTTTAGGAGCTACGAAAGGGAGGAGCTGTAAAATCAGCGAAAAGGATGTCATAAATCAAAGGATGAAACAATAAGAGGTTCCTAATCTAAATCATTTGTTTATTTTTAAAATAAGTTCTTATGTTCTTTTTATAATCGACAATCAAAATCAAAAAATATTTCATATTAATTAGCGGTAATTAACCAGCAACATGAAAATTAAAACAATTGATATTAGATGCATACGACTAAATATGCTAATTTATATACATGACTAAATATGCTATGGTGTACACAAAATTTACTTCATAAAAATATTGACAATATCGAATTTAATATAAAATTCCAATTCGTAGGAAACGTATTCGAAACGTACCAGAGATGTTATTAATATATTGATGACGTGGTCCATTTGATATTAAGTCAGTTCTATTCTTGGCCACGTCATCGTTAATGCTAATTAAAACTTATTCCCATTGTTTTACAAATAAAACTAAACTTATAATGATTTTGTTTTAATTACATGTACCCTCTGGGAGCCAATTTATTGACTCCCATGTATAAGTTCCGAAACGGATGTCATAAATCAACGACCATAGAATAAGAGGTTTGTATTTAAATAATTCGATATATTTTTAAAATAAGTTCCTATGTTGTTTTGATAATCGACAATCAAAATCAAAAAATATTTCATATTAATTAGCGGTAATTAACCAGCAACATGAAATTTAAAACAATTGCTAATTGCATGACTAAATATGCTAAGGTGTATACAAAATATACTTCATAAAAATATTAACAATATCGAATTAAACAGAAAATTCCAATTCGCAGGAAATGTAGTACCAGAGATGGTATTAATATATTGATGACGTGGTCCATTTGATATTAAGTCAGTTCTATTCTTGGCCACGTCATTGTTAATGCTAATTATAACTTATGCTTATTGTGTTTAAAAATAAAACTGAACTTGTAATGGTTTTGTTTTAATTACATGTACCCTCTGGGAGCCAATAAGCAAGATGACCTGCGATGTAGTTTCAGGATCTGCGCGGATGTAAAATTAGCACAAAGGATGTCTTAAATCAAGGATCAAAATATAAGAGGTTCGTATCTAAATAATTCGTTATAATTTTAAAATAAGTAAGTTGTTGTTTTGATAATAGACAATCAAATCTAAAAATATTAAATATTAATTAGCGGTTATTGACTACAACATGAAATTTATAACAATTGCTAATAGATATACATAACAAAATATGCAATTGTGAAAGTTATAATAATTTAGTTTCAATTATAAGTTCCCTTTGGAAGCCAATACCCTAGAGAACCTACGATGTAATTTTAGGAACTATGCGAATATACAATCAGCGAAACGGATGTCATAAATCAACGACCATAGAATAAGAGGTTTGTATTTAAATAATTCGATATATTTTTAAAATAAGTTCCTATGTTGTTTTGATAATCGACAATCAAAATCAAAAAATATTTCATATTAATTAGCGGTAATTAACCAGCAACATGAAATTTAAAACAATTGCTAATTGCATGACTAAATATGCTAAGGTGTATACAAAATATACTTCATAAAAATATTAACAATATCGAATTAAACAGAAAATTCCAATTCGCAGGAAATGTAGTACCAGAGATGGTATTAATATATTGATGACGTGGTCCATTTGATATTAAGTCAGTTCTATTCTTGGCCACGTCATTGTTAATGCTAATTATAACTTATGCTTATTGTGTTTAAAAATAAAACTGAACTTGTAATGGTTTTGTTTTAATTCCACACACCCTCTTGGAGCCAATAAGCTAGATGACCTGCGATGTAGTTTCAGGAGCGGCGACGGTGTAAAATTAACACAAAGGATGTCTTAAATCAAGGATCAAAATATAAGAGGTTCGTATCTAAATAATTCGTTATAATTTTAAAATAAGTAAGTTGTTGTTTTGATAATAGACAATCAAATCTAAAAATATTAAATATTAATTAGCGGTTATTGACTACAACATGAAATTTATAACAATTGCTAATAGATATACATAACAAAATATGCAATTGTGAAAGTTATAATAATTTAGTTTCAATTATAAGTTCCCTTTGGAAGCCAATACCCTAGAGAACCTACGATGTAATTTTAGGAACTATGCGAATATACAATCAGCGAAACGGATGTCATAAATCAACGACCATAGAATAAGAGGTTTGTATTTAAATAATTCGATATATTTTTAAAATAAGTTCCTATGTTGTTTTGATAATCGACAATCAAAATCAAAAAATATTTCATATTAATTAGCGGTAATTAACCAGCAACATGAAATTTAAAACAATTGCTAATTGCATGACTAAATATGCTAAGGTGTATACAAAATATACTTCATAAAAATATTAACAATATCGAATTAAACAGAAAATTCCAATTCGCAGGAAATGTAGTACCAGAGATGGTATTAATATATTGATGACGTGGTCCATTTGATATTAAGTCAGTTCTATTCTTGGCCACGTCATTGTTAATGCTAATTATAACTTATGCTTATTGTGTTTAAAAATAAAACTGAACTTGTAATGGTTTTGTTTTAATTCCACACACCCTCTTGGAGCCAATAAGCTAGATGACCTGCGATGTAGTTTCAGGAGCGGCGACGGTGTAAAATTAACACAATTGATGTTGTAAATCAAGGACCAAAGTATAAGAGGTTCGTATCTAAATAATTCGTTATAATTTTAAAATAAGTAAGTACTTATGTTGTTTTGATAATAGACAATCATATCAAAAAATATTAAATATTAATTAGCGGTTATTGGATACAACATGAAATTAATAACAATTACTAATATATATACATTTCAAAATATGCTATTGCAAAAGCTATACTGGTTTAGTTTCAATTATAAGTTCCCTTTGGAAGCCAATACGCTAGATGTACCATGTAATTTTAGGAACTATGCGAATGTACAATCAGCGAAACGGATGTCATAAATCAACGACCATAGAATAAGAGGTTTGTATTTAAATAATTCGATATATTTTTAAAATAAGTTCCTATGTTCTTTTTATAATCGACAATCAAAATCAAAAAATATTTCATATTAATTAGCGGTAATTAACCAGCAACATGAAAATTAAAACAATTGATATTAGATGGACACGACTAAATATGCTAATTTGTATATCTATACATGGCTAAATATGCTAAGGTGTACACAAAATTTACTTCATAAAAATATTGACAATATCGAATTTAATATAAAATTCCAATTCGTAGGAAATCTTCGTCCCAGAGACGATATTCATATATTGATGACGTGGTCCATTTGATATTAAGTCAGTTCTATTCTTGGCCACGTCATCGTTAATGCTAATTAAAACTTATTCCCATTGTGTTTACAAATAAAACTAAACTTGTAATGGTTTTGTTTTAATTCCACACACCCTCTTGGAGCCAATAAGCTAGATGACCTGCGATGTAGTTTCAGGAGCTGCGCGGATGTAAAATTAGCACAATGGATGTCTTAAATCAAGGATCAAAATATAAGAGGTTCGTATCTAAATAATTCGTTATAATTTTAAAATAAGTAAGTTGTTGTTTTGATAATAGACAATCAAATCTAAAAATATTAAATATTAATTAGCGGTTATTGACTACAACATGAAATTTATAACAATTGCTAATAGATATACATAACAAAATATGCTATTGTGAAAGTTATAATAATTTAGTTTCAATTATAAGTTCCCTTTGGAAGCCAATACCCTAGAGAACCTACGATGTAATTTTAGGAACTATGCGAATGTACAATCAGCGAAACGGATGTCATAAATCAACGACCATAGAATAAGAGGTTTGTATTTAAATAATTCGATATATTTTTAAAATAAGTTCCTATGTTGTTTTGATAATCGACAATCAAAATCAAAAAATATTTCATATTAATTAGCGGTAATTAACCAGCAACATGAAATTTAAAACAATTGCTAATTGCATGACTAAATATGCTAAGGTGTATACAAAATATACTTCATAAAAATATTAACAATATCGAATTAAACAGAAAATTCCAATTCGCAGGAAATGTAGTACCAGAGATGGTATTAATATATTGATGACGTGGTCCATTTGATATTAAGTCAGTTCTATTCTTGGCCACGTCATTGTTAATGCTAATTATAACTTATGCTTATTGTGTTTAAAAATAAAACTGAACTTGTAATGGTTTTGTTTTAATTACATGTACCCTCTGGGAGCCAATAAGCAAGATGACCTGCGATGTAGTTTCAGGATCTGCGCGGATGTAAAATTAGCACAAAGGATGTCTTAAATCAAGGATCAAAATATAAGAGGTTCGTATCTAAATAATTCGTTATAATTTTAAAATAAGTAAGTTGTTGTTTTGATAATAGACAATCAAATCTAAAAATATTAAATATTAATTAGCGGTTATTGACTACAACATGAAATTTATAACAATTGCTAATAGATATACATAACAAAATATGCTATTGTGAAAGTTATAATAATTTAGTTTCAATTATAAGTTCCCTTTGGAAGCCAATACCTAGAGAACCTACGATGTAATTTTAGGAACTATGCGAATATACAATCAGCGAAACGGATGTCATAAATCAACGACCATAGAATAAGAGGTTTGTATTTAAATAATTCGATATATTTTTAAAATAAGTTCCTATGTTGTTTTGATAATCGACAATCAAAATCAAAAAATATTTCATATTAATTAGCGGTAATTAACCAGCAACATGAAATTTAAAACAATTGCTAATTGCATGACTAAATATGCTAAGGTGTATACAAAATATACTTCATAAAAATATTAACAATATCGAATTAAACAGAAAATTACAATTCGCAGGAAATGTACGTACCAGAGATGGTATTAATATATTGATGACGTGGTCCATTTGATATTAAGTCAGTTCTATTCTTGGCCACGTCATTGTTAATGCTAATTAAAACTTATGCTTATTGTGTTTAAAAATAAAACTGAACTTTAATGGTTTTGTTTTAATTCCACACACCCTCTTGGAGCCAATAAGCTAGATGACCTGCGATGTAGTTTCAGGAGCTGCGCGGATGTAAAATTAGCACAAATGATGCCGTAAATCAAGGACCAAAGTATAAGAGGTTCGTATCTAAATAATTCGTTATAATTTTAAAATAAGTAAGTACTTATGTTGTTTTGATAATAGACAATCAAATCAAAAAATATTAAATATTAATTAGCGGTTGCTAGATGACCTGCGATGTAGTTTCAGGAGCGGCGACGGTGTAAAATTAACACAAATGATGTCGTAAATCAAGGACCAAAGTATAAGAGGTTCGTATCTAAATAATTCGTTATAATTTTAAAATAAGTAAGTACTTATGTTGTTTTGATAATAGACAATCAAATCAAAAAATATTAAATATTAATTAGCGGTTATTGGATACAACATGAAATTAATAACAATTACTAATATATATACATTTCAAAATATGCTATTGCAAAAGTTATACTGGTTTAGTTTCAATTATAAGTTCCCTTTGGAAGCCAATACGCTAGATAACCAACCATGTAATTTTAGATGACTAAATATGCTAAGGTGTATACAAAATATACTTCATAAAAATATTAACAATATCGAATTAAACAGAAAATTCCAATTCGCAGGAAATGTACGTACCAGAGATGGTATTAATATATTGATGACGTGGTCCATTTGATATTAAGTCAGTTCTATTCTTGGCCACGTCATTGTTAATGCTAATTAAAACTTATGCTTATTGTGTTTAAAAATAAAACTGAACTTGTAATGGTTTTGTTTTAATTCACACACCCTCTTGGAGCCAATAAGCTAGATGACCTGCAATGTAGTTTCAGGAGCTGGGCGGATGTAAAATTATTACAAATGAAGCCGTAAATCAAGGACCAAAGTATAAGAGCTTCGTATCTAAATAATTCGTTATAATTTTAAAATAAGTAAGTACTTATGTTGTTTTGATAATAGACAATCAAATCAAAAAATATTAAATATTAATTAGCGGTTATTGGATACAACATGAAATTAATAACAATTACTAATATATATATACATTTCAAAATATGCTATTGCAAAAGCTATACTGGTTTAGTTTCAATTATAAGTTCCCTTTGGAAGCCAATACGCTAGATTACCATGTAATTTTAGGAACTATGCGAATGTACAATCAGCGAAACGGATGTCATAAATCAACGACCATAGAATAAGAGGTTTGTATTTAAATAATTCGATATATTTTTAAAATAAGTTCCTATGTTGTTTTGATAATCGACAATCAAAATCAAAAAATATTTCATATTAATTAGCGGTAATTAACCAGCAACATGAAATTAAAACAATTGATATTAGATGCACACGACTAAATATGCTAATTTGTATATCTATACATGGCTAAATATGCTAAGGTGTACACAAAATTTACTTCATAAAAATATTGACAATATCGAATTTAATATAAAATTCCAATTCGTAGGAAATCTTCGTCCCAGAGACGATATTCATATATTGATGACGTGGTCCATTTGATATTAAGTCAGTTCTATTCTTGGCCACGTCATCGTTAATGCTAATTAAAACTTATTCCCATTGTGTTTACAAATAAAACTAAACTTGTAATGGTTTTGTTTTAATTACATGTACCCTCTGGGAGCCAATAAGCAAGATGACCTGCGATGTAGTTTCAGGATCTGCGCGGATGTAAAATTAGCACAAAGGATGTCTTAAATCAAGGACCAAAATATAAGAGGTTCGTATCTAAATAATTCGTTATAATTTTAAAATAAGTAAGTTGTTGTTTTGATAATAGACAATCAAATCAAAAAATATTAAATATTAATTAGCGGTTATTGACTACAACATGAAATTTATAACAATTGCTAATAGATATACATAACAAAATATGCTATTGTGAAAGTTATAATAATTTAGTTTCAATTATAAGTTCCCTTTGGAAGCCAATACGCTAGAGAACCTACGATGTAATTTTAGGAACTATGCGAATGTACAATCAGCGAAACGGATGTCATAAATCAACGACCATAGAATAAGAGGTTTGTATTTAAATAATTCGATATATTTTTAAAATAAGTTCCTATGTTGTTTTGATAATCGACAATCAAAATCAAAAAATATTTCATATTAATTAGCGGTAATTAACCAGCAACATGAAATTTAAAACAATTGCTAATTACATGACTAAATATGCTAGGGTGTACACAAAATATACTTCATAAAAATATTTACAATATCGAATTAAACAGAAAATTCCAATTTGCAGGAAATGTACGTACCAGAGATGGTATTAATATATTGATGACGTGGTCCATTTGATATTAAGTCAGTTCTATTCTTGGCCACGTCATTGTTAATGCTAATTAAAACTTATGCTTATTGTGTTTAAAATAAAACTAACTTGTAATGGTTTTGTTTTAATTACACACACCCTCTTGGAGCCAATAAGCTAGATGACCTGCGATGTAGTTTCAGGAGCTGCGCGGATGTAAAATTAGCACAAATGATGTCGTAAATCAAGGACCAAAGTATAAGAGGTTCGTATCTAAATAATTCGTTATAATTTTAAAATAAGTAAGTACTTATGTTGTTTTGATAATAGACAATCAAATCAAAAAATATTAAATATTAATTAGCGGTTATTGGATACAACATGAAATTAATAACAATTACTAATATATATACATTTCAAAATATGCTATTGCAAAAGTTATACTGGTTTAGTTTCAATTATAAGTTCCCTTTGGAAGCCAATACGCTAGATAACCTACCATGTAATTTTAGGAACTATGCGAATGTACAATCAGCGAAACGGATGTCATAAATCAACGACCATAGAATAAGAGGTTTGTATTTAAATAATTCGATATATTTTTAAAATAAGTTCCTATGTTGTTTTGATAATCGACAATCAAAATCAAAAAATATTTCATATTAATTAGCGGTAATTAACCAGCAACATGAAATTTAAAACAATTGCTAATTGCATGACTAAATATGCTAAGGTGTATACAAAATATACTTCATAAAAATATTACAATATCGAATTAAACAGAAAATTCCAATTCGCAGGAAATGTACGTACCAGAGATGGTATTAATATATTGATGACGTGGTCCATTTGATATTAAGTCAGTTCTATTCTTGGCCACGTCATTGTTAATGCTAATTAAAACTTATGCTTATTGTGTTTAAAAATAAAACTAACTTGTAATGGTTTTGTTTTAATTCCACACACCCTCTTGGAGCCAATAAGCTAGATGACCTGCGATGTAGTTTCAGGAGCTGCGCGGATGTAAAATTAGCACAAATGATGCCGTAAATCAAGGACCAAAGTATAAGAGGTTCGTATCTAAATAATTCGTTATAATTTTAAAATAAGTAAGTACTTATGTTGTTTTGATAATAGACAATCAAAAAAAAAAAAAAAAAAAAAAAAAAAAAAAAAAAAAAAAAAAAAAAATAAAATCAAATCAAAAAATATTAAATATTAATTAGCGGTTATTGGATACAACATGAAATTAATAACAATTACTAATATATATACATTTCAAAATATGCTATTGCAAAAGTTATACTGTTTAGTTTCAATTATATGTTCCCTTTGGAAGCCAATACGCAATAACCTACGATGTAATTTTAGGAACTATGCGAATGTACAATCAGCGAAACGGTTGTCATAAATCAACGACCATAGAATAAAGGTTTGTATTTAAATAATTCGATATATTTTTAAAATAAGTTCCTATGTTGTTTTGATAATCGACAATCAAAATCAAAAAATATTTCATATTAATTAGCGGTAATTAACCAGCAACATGAAATTTAAAACAATTGCTAATTGCATGACTAAATATGCTAAGGTGTAACAAAATATACTTCATAAAAATATTAACAATATCGAATTAAACAGAAAATTCCAATTCGCAGGAAATGTACGTACCAGAGATGGTATTAATATATTGATGACGTGGTCCATTTGATATTAAGTCAGTTCTATTCTTGGCCACGTCATTGTTAATGCTAATTAAAACTTATGCTTATTGTGTTTAAAAATAAAACTGAACTTGTAATGGTTTTGTTTTAATTACATGTACCCTCTTGGAGCCAATAAGCAAGATGACCTGCGATGTAGTTTCAGGATCTGCGCGGATGTAAAATTAGCACAAAGATGTCTTAAATCAAGGACCAAATATAAGAGGTTCGTATCTAAATAATTCGTTATAATTTTAAAATAAGTAAGTTGTTGTTTTGATAATAGACAATCAAATCAAAAAATATTAAATATTAATTAGCGGTTATTGACTACAACATGAAATTTATAACAATTGCTAATAGATATACATAACAAAATATGCTATTGTGAAAGTTATAATAATTTAGTTTCAATTATAAGTTCCCTTTGGAAGCCAATACGCTAGATAACCTACGATGTAATTTTAGGAACTATGCGAATGTACAATCAGCGAAACGGATGTCATAAATCAACGACCATAGAATAAGAGGTTTGTATTTAAATAATTCGATATATTTTTAAAATAAGTTCCTATGTTGTTTTGATAATCGACAATCAAAATCAAAAAATATTTCATATTAATTAGCGGTAATTAACCAGCAACATGAAATTTAAAACAATTGCTAATTACATGATTAAATATGCTAGGTGTATACAAAATATACTTCATAAAAATATTAACAATATCGAATTAAACAGAAAATTCCAATTCGCAGGAAATGTACGTACCAGAGATGGTATTAATATATTGATGACGTGGTCCATTTGATATTAAGTCAGTTCTATTCTTGGCCACGTCATTGTTAATGCTAATTAAAACTTATGCTTATTGTGTTTAAAAATAAAACTGAACTTGTAATGGTTTTGTTTTAATTCCACA
This sequence comes from Drosophila mauritiana, assembly GCF_004382145.1. Classification (NCBI taxonomy): domain Eukaryota; kingdom Metazoa; phylum Arthropoda; class Insecta; order Diptera; family Drosophilidae; genus Drosophila; species Drosophila mauritiana. Next base: position 23,504 of record NW_022881532.1, read on the forward strand.
CACCCTCTTGGAGCCAATAAGCTAGATGACCTGCGATGTAGTTTCAGGAGCTGCGCGGATGTAAAATTAGCACAAATGATGCCGTAAATCAAGGACCAAAGTATAAGAGGTTCGTATCTAAATAATTCGTTATAATTTTAAAATAAGTAAGTACTTATGTTGTTTTGATAATAGACAATCAAATCAAAAAATATTAAATATTAATTAGCGGTTGCTAGATGACCTGCGATGTAGTTTCAGGAGCGCGACGGTGTAAAATTATCACAAATGATGTCGTAAATCAAGGACCAAAGTATAAGAGGTTCGTATCTAAATAATTCGTTATAATTTTAAAATAAGTAAGTACTTATGTTGTTTTGATAATAGACAACCAAAAAAAAATTATTAAATATTAATTAGCGGTTATTGGATACAACATAAATTAATAACAATTACTAATATATATACATTTCAAAATATGCTATTGCAAAAGTTATACTTGTTTAGTTTCAATTATATGTTCCCTTTGGAAGCCAATACGGCAAATAACCTACGATGTAATTTTAGGAACTATGTGAATGTACAATCAGCGAAACGGATGTCATAAATCAACGACCATAGAATAAAAGGTTTGTATTTAAATAATTCGATATATTTTTAAAATAAGTTCCTATGTTGTTTTGATAATCGACAATCAAAATCAAAAAATATTTCATATTAATTAGCGGTAATTAACCAGCAACATGAAATTTAAAACAATTGCTAATTGCATGACTAAATATGCTAAGGTGTATACAAAATATACTTCATAAAAATATTGACAATATCGAATTTAATATAAAATTCCAATTCGTAGGAAATCTACGTACCAGAGATGGTATTCATATATTGATGACGTGGTCCATTTGATATTAAGTCAGTTCTATTCTTGGCCACGTCATTGTTAATGCTAATTAAAACTTATGCTTATTGTGTTTAAAAATAAAACTGAACTTGTAATGGTTTTGTTTTAATTACATGTACCCTCTGGGAGCCAATAAGCAAGATGACCTGCGATGTAGTTTCAGGATCTGCGCGGATGTAAAATTAGCACAAAGATGTCTTAAATCAAGGACAAAATATAAGAGGTTCGTATCTAAATAATTCGTTATAATTTTAAAATAAGTAAGTTGTTGTTTTGATAATAGACAATCAAATCAAAAATATTAAATATTAATTAGCGGTTATTACTACAACATGAAATTTATAACAATTGCTAATAGATATACATAACAAAATATGCTATTGTGAAAGTTATAATAATTTAGTTTCAATTATAAGTTCCCTTTGGAAGCCAATACGCTAGAGAACCTACGATGTAATTTTAGGAACTATGCGAATGTACAATCAGCGAAACGGATGTCATAAATCAACGACCATAGAATAAGAGGTTTGTATTTAAATAATTCGATATATTTTTAAAATAAGTTCCTATGTTGTTTTGATAATCGACAATCAAAATCAAAAAATATTTCATATTAATTAGCGGTAATTAACCAGCAACATGAAATTTAAAACAATTGCTAATTGCATGACTAAATATGCTAAGGTGTATACAAAATATACTTCATAAAAATATTAACAATATCGAATTAAACAGAAAATTCCAATTCGCAGGAAATGTACGTACCAGAGATGGTATTAATATATTGATGACGTGGTCCATTTGATATTAAGTCAGTTCTATTCTTGGCCACGTCATTGTTAATGCTAATTAAAACTTATGCTTATTGTGTTTAAAAATAAAACTGAACTTGTAATGGTTTTGTTTTAATTCCACACACCCTCTTGGAGCCAATAAGCTAGATGACCTGCGATGTAGTTTCAGGAGCTGCGCGGATGTAAAATTAGCACAAATGATGCCGTAAATCAAGGACCAAAGTATAAGAGGTTCGTATCTAAATAATTCGTTATAATTTTAAAATAAGTAAGTACTTATGTTGTTTTGATAATAGACAATCAAAAAAAAAATATTAAATATTAATTAGCGGTTATTGGATACAACATGAAATTAATAACAATTACTAATATATATATACATTTCAAAATATGCTATTGCAAAAGTTATACTGGTTTAGTTTCAATTATAAGTTCCCTTTGGAAGCCAATACGCTAGATAACCTACCATGTAATTTTAGGAACTATGCGAATGTACAATCAGCGAAACGGATGTCATAAATCAACGACCATAGAATAAGAGGTTTGTATTTAAATAATTCGATATATTTTTAAAATAAGTTCCTATGTTGTTTTGATAATCGACAATCAAAATCAAAAAATATTTCATATTAATTAGCGGTAATTAACCAGCAACATGAAATTTAAAACAATTGCTAATTGCATGACTAAATATGCTAAGGTTTATACAAAAATATACTTCATAAAAAATATTAACAATATCGAATTAAACAGAAAATTCCAATTCGCAGGAAATGTACGTACCAGAGACGTATTAATATATTGATGACGTGGTCCATTTGATATTAAGTCAGTTCTATTCTTGGCCACGTCATGTTAATGCTAATTAAAACTTATGCTTATTGTGTTTAAAAATAAAACTGAACTTGTAATGGTTTTGTTTTAATTCCACACACCCTCTTGGAGCCAATAAGCTAGATGACCTGCGATGTAGTTT
>NW_022881533.1:0-50687 GCF_004382145.1 Drosophila mauritiana
TTTGACGATTTATGTACAAGTAGGTTTTTAGCTTAGCCTTTGAAACGTTTAGGCCTTCTTCTCGGTCTTCTTGGGCAACAGAACAGCCTGTATATTAGGCAACACGCCACCTTGTGCAATTGTGACGCCGGGAGAGCAGCTTGTTTAACTCCTCGTCGTTTCGGATGGCCAGTTGCAGATGACGCGGAATAATTCTAGTCTTCTTGTTGTCACGAGCAGCATTGCCAGCCAACTCGAGAACCTCAGCGGCCAGATATTCCATTACGGCAGCTAGGGAAACTGGAGCGCCTGCACCAACACGCCCGGCGTAGTTGCCCTTTCGGCAGACGGTGAATACGGCCCACAGGGAATTGAAGACCGGCACGGTTCGAGCGGGACTTTGCCTTTCCCTTCACTTTGCCACCTTTTCCACGTCCAGACATTTTGCTTTGCGTTTATTTCACTTAGTTCACTTTACACACGGAACACGAATGCTCGTCCGACAGCGGAATATTATACTTTTCCGTTTGCCGGCGCGTTCAGTTAGGGGTGGGTGACTTAGACCTGAATTGACTGCTCGAAAAAAAGTATATAAAGGTGAACGCGTTCGGCCCACATCACGATAAGTGAATTGTGTTTGTGAAAATATAAGTAACGTGAACAATGCCTCCGAAAACTAGTGGAAAGGCAGCCAAGAAGGCTGGCAAGGCTCAGAAGAACATCACCAAGACCGACAAGAAAAAGAAGCGCAAGAGGAAGGAGAGCTATGCCATCTACATTTACAAGGTTCTCAAGCAGGTCCATCCTGACACCGGAATTTCGTCGAAGGCGATGAGCATAATGAACAGCTTTGTAAATGATATTTTCGAGCGAATTGCTGCCGAAGCGTCTCGTCTAGCTCACTACAAACAAGCGCTCGACCATCACCAGTCGGGAAATCCAAACGGCTGTTCGCCTGCTTCTGCCTGGAGAGTTGGCCAAGCATGCTGTCAGTGAGGGAACCAAGGCTGTTACCAAGTACACCAGCTCCAAATAATTGGCTCCTGTGAATGCGGACAACAATCCAAAACGGCCCTTTTCAGGGCCACAATGTTATACCAAAGAAATGCATTTTTCGATATACCAATCACCAATGAAAATGAATTTACCAATAAAACGTATCTACCCGCAATATGGGAGATACTGTTCAAATAAATATAGGTAACGAAAACTGAATGCGGCCAATATGCAATGTAATTCAATAACGCAACGAAAGACATGAAGCGTTTTATTGTTACTGCGAACGTCAGCTAATAAATAAGTAGAACATTTTAATACACAAATACTATTTAAATTAAAGTTTTTTTCTCTTGCAACAGAACGTTGTAGCCCTGAAAAGGACTTGTATAAACAAATTTCAGATCTATAAATCATAAATCTAAAGTTTTGATTGCGAACATGTTCCAAATACTGTACTTTTTCACAATTTACTTTTTGGCAGCCGTAGTCTTCGCTTTCGGCTTCTTGGCAGTAGCAGAAACCGATGCTTTCTTCACCGTCTTTTTGGGTCTTGCAGACACCGCTGGCTTTGCCTTTGGGGCTTTCGCTACTACAGCCTTTGGCTTCGATGCAGTCACTTTCGCCTTTGTTGCGGCGTTCTTCGACTTTACGATTCCAGTTTTCTTGGCATCCTTGGCTTTTGCCTTCTCAGTTTTCTTATTTTCGGCAGTCTTTTTGGTAGCCACACCCTTCTTAGCTTTGGGCTTTTTGTCAGCAGCCCCAGCGGCAGTTTTTTTGGAGAGACACCAATCTTCTTAGAGGCTACCTTCTTGCTTTGAACTTTTTTCTCTGCAGACAAAACCTTCGACTTTGCCTTCGGATCCTTGTCCTTCTTGGCGGAGGCCGACAGTTTGAAAGATCCAGATGCACCTTTTCCCTTTGTTTGGATAAGCTTTCCATTGACCACGGCCGATTTTAGGTACTTCTTGATGAATGGCGCTAACTTTTGGGCGTCGCATTTATAGGTGGCAGTGATATATTTTTTTATTGCAAGAAGTGATGAACCGCCACGTTCCTTTAAATTTTTAATAGAAGCGTCCACCATTTGCTGAGTTGGCGGATGTGACGGCGTCGCAGTGGCTTTCTTAGCCTTTGTGCCAGCGGATCCAGATGCCTTTTTTTGGACCACTTTCTTCTCAACTGTCGCTGGCGTGGCAGCCACTGGGGAAGCGGACGTTGCAACTGCAGAATCAGACATTTTATTCACTGAGAACACTTTTTTTCTGTTAAAAACGGCCCGCGCGCTGCCTACCAACCTCCTTTGCTCTTATGAGAATCGAGGAGGAGAGCACTTTAACAATGCTACTGACATCAGTCGTTTACTATGTCGAAGTTGGCTTGAAGTATAAACTTTTTTTAATTTTTTAGTATTTAAAATCATTAATAAAAATAAGGTTTTAATTGTTCTACACTTTTAAATAATTATTTCGTCACTTTGCATTTTTAAAAGGATGTAATATGGGTTTTGAGACTTTCAAATGTTGATTGAAGTTTTATATTTACATTTTTAACTGGACCAATTTATAACAAAACATCAATTAAAATAAGAAATATTGCAAATATTTTACTAATTCCTAATGTTTATTGAAATTGCAACGTTCATCCCTTAGAAAGACTTCTGAAAGAAGCGTATATTATTAATTAAGATACTATATTAGTTAATTTAAGTTCACATTAACCTACAGAACCTACTGCCTTTACGGCAGCATTCAGAAATAATTTTCTATCGTTAAAAATACAAATACTTTCTTAAATAATATAATATTAATATAATTAATAAAATTTTCTTGAATTATTAATGTGTTTGCTTAGTTAGATCAGACCTTTCATGCATATTTTCAAATAATTTGTTCGGAAATCAATCGATTTCCTCGCCATATATGCATTAGCCTCGATGTAGTCAAATAAATAAATCAAATAAAAAATAAGAAGCAACAATTTTTTTATTATCCTTTGTTAGATAGATATAGATATTAAATTCCCCAACCAAATTAACCAATTTCCATGCTGAATTTTAGATAACTTTTATTTTTTACAGACGTTTGAAGGGACAGTGTCAATTGTCCCGTACGACCTCTTCAATAATATTTCCAACTTTAGTTAACACATAGAAAAAAATATAAAACAGCTCATTTTATTTTATTTTTGTTATTTTATAAAAATTGCTCTCATCAATGTAATTTCATTATTTCCAAACTGTCTTTCGCGGAATTTAGATTTTTTTTAGGTGTTTAAAGTTCAGCGTCCCTTGACTGCTAGTTTTGGACCAAGAACATTGATTTAATAATAAAAATAAGATTATTTTCATTCTTTCTCTGGCAGAATTACTATTTTACGTATGATTGAAGATATTAATATAATAATAATAGAATATGAATTATGTTCTTATTTGTTTTTATTTTATAAATAGTCGCAACAGAAAATTGTATCTCATTGATTCTAGTTTGTGGTCCTGAAAAGGACCGATTATAGAGTACTACACTGCAAGTTGATGCCCTGTCAGCTTAAGCACGCTCGCCGCGAATGCGTCGCGCTAACTGGATGTCTTTGGGCATAATGGTGACACGCTTGGCATGAATGGCACACAAGTTGGTATCTTCGAAGAGACCAACTAGGTAGGCTTCGCTAGCTTCCTGCAGAGCCATAACCGCCGAGCTCTGGAATCGCAAGTCCGTCGTCCTGAGCGATTTCACGCACCAGACGCTGGAAAGGCAGCTTGCGGATTAGAAGCTCGGTGCTCTTTTGGTAGCGACGGATTTCACGCAAGGCCACTGTTCCAGGGCGATAGCGATGGGGCTTCTTCACACCTCCAGTGGCTGGAGCACTCTTGCGAGCGGCCTTTGTAGCCAGTTGTTTGCGTGGTGCTTTTCCACCAGTCGATTTGCGTGCAGTTTGCTTGGTACGAGCCATTTGGGATTTCACAAAATTTCACGTTCACTACTTCACGTTTAAAAACACAATAAACGATCAGAGCATTTGCTACCTACTTATATAGCAATCGTGGATGGTGAAAAGAGAGAGAGAAAAACAGAGGCCATTTCATTTGACGACCGAAGAACGAAACGAACATATCGTTCGTACTCTCTCGGGTTTTTGTCGTTTTACCTATAAATAGGGGCACGCCGAAACGTTGAATTTAGTTCTTTAGTGACTTTCGTGCTGTGTGTGTATATAATATAAAACAGTGAAAAATGACTGGTCGTGGTAAAGGAGGCAAAGGCTTGGGAAGGGTGGCGCCAAGCGTCATCGCAAAGTGCTGCGTGATAACATCCAAGGTATCACGAAGCCTGCTATCCGCCGTTTGGCTCGTCGAGGCGGTGTGAAGCGCATATCTGGACTCATATACGAGGAAACGCGTGGCGTTCTGAAGGTTTTCTTGGAGAACGTAATTCGTGATGCCGTCACCTACACCGAACACGCCAAGAGGAAGACTGTTACAGCCATGGATGTTGTCTACGCTCTGAAGAGGCAAGGCCGCACCCTCTACGGATTTGGCGGTTAAAAAAACTGTAAATTCTGTACCCCTATTAAGCAATCGGTCCTTTTCAGGACCACTATTTAGTTTTTAAAAGGAGGAAGATTTTCAAAAAGTATTTAATTTAATTGGTTGGGACTTAGAAAATATGTAGGTCGTAACTAAAAATAAATGTCGGTAGTTCGTACTCTTTCAGACGGAATGTGTATTTCTAACATGGCCTTGAACCGACTGAAGTGGGGGTGTGGGAGTATTTAAAGAAGCAAATTGTAGTTTATACCGCATATAGAAGAAAAACTGTACTACATGTCAATCTTTAAGTAGTTTTTTTTATGATTTACTATCTACAAAAAATTCCCAAGTGTAAAATTTTTTCAATTCTTTGGTAATAATTTGGTCGTCCTGAAAAGGACGGTTTGACGATTTTATGTACAAGTAGGTTTTTAGCTTAGCCTTTGAAACGTTTAGGCCTTCTTCTCGGTCTTCTTGGGCAACAGAACAGCCTGTATATTAGGCAACACGCCACCTTGTGCAATTGTGACGCCGGAGAGCAGCTTGTTTAACTCCTCGTCGTTTCGGATGGCCAGTTGCAGATGACGCGGAATAATTCTAGTCTTCTTGTTGTCACGAGCAGCATTGCCAGCCAACTCGAGAACCTCAGCGGCCAGATATTCCATTACGGCAGCTAGGTAAACTGGAGCGCCTGCACCAACACGCTCGGCGTAGTTGCCCTTTCGGAGCAGACGGTGAATACGGCCCACAGGGAATTGAAGACCGGCACGGTTCGAGCGGGACTTTGCCTTTCCCTTCACTTTGCCACCTTTTCCACGTCCAGACATTTTGCTTTGCGTTTATTTCACTTAGTTCACTTTACACACGGAACACGAATGCTCGTCGAACGCCGACAGCGGAATATTTATACTTTTCCGTTTGCCGGCGCGTTCAGTTAGGGGTGGGTGACTTAGACCTGAATTGACTGCTCGAAAAAAAGTATAAAGGTGAACGCGTTCGGGCCCACATCACGATAAGTGAATTGTGTTTGTGAAAATATAAGTAACGTGAACAATGCCTCCGAAAACTAGTGGAAAGGCAGCCAAGAAGGCTGGCAAGGCTCAGAAGAACATCACCAAGACCGACAAGAAAAAGAAGCGCAAGAGGAAGGAGAGCTATGCCATCTACATTTACAAGGTTCTCAAGCAGGTCCATCCTGACACCGGAATTTCGTCGAAGGCGATGAGCATAATGAACAGCTTTGTAAATGATATTTTCGAGCGAATTGCTGCCGAAGCGTCTCGTCTAGCTCACTACAACAAGCGCTCGACCATCACCAGTCGGGAAATCCAAACGGCTGTTCGCCTGCTTCTGCCTGGAGAGTTGGCCAAGCATGCTGTCAGTGAGGGAACCAAGGCTGTTACCAAGTACACCAGCTCCAAATAATTGGCTCCTGTGAATGCGGACAACAATCCAAAACGGCCCTTTTCAGGGCCACAATGTTATACCAAAGAAATGCATTTTTCGATATACCAATCACCAATGAAAATGAATTTACCAATAAAACGTATCTACCCGCAATATGGGAGATACTGTTCAAATAAATATAGGTAACGAAAACTGAATGCGGCCAATATGCAATGTAATTCAATAACGCAACGAAAGACATGAAGCGTTTTATTGTTACTGCGAACGTCAGCTAATAAATAAGTAGAACATTTTAATACACAAATACTATTTAAATTAAAGTTTTTTCTCTTGCAACAGAACGTTGTAGCCCTGAAAAGGACTTGTATAAACAAATTTCAGATCTATAAATCATAAATCTAAAGTTTTGATTGCGAACATGTTCCAAATACTGTACTTTTTCACAATTTACTTTTTGGCAGCCGTAGTCTTCGCTTTCGGCTTCTTGGCAGTAGCAGAAACCGATGCTTTCTTCACCGTCTTTTTGGGTCTTGCAGACACCGCTGGCTTTGCCTTTGGGGCTTTCGCTACTACAGCCTTTGGCTTCGATGCAGTCACTTTCGCCTTTGTTGCGGCGTTCTTCGACTTTACGATTCCAGTTTCTTGGCGTCCTTGGCTTTTGCCTTCTCAGTTTTCTTATTTTCGGCAGTCGGTAGGGGGGGGCTTTTTGTCAGCAGCCCCAGCGGCAGTTTTTTTGGAGGAGACACCAATCTCTTAGAGGCTACCTTCTTGCTTTGAACTTTTTTCTCTGCAGACAAAACCTTAGACTTTGCCTTCGGATCCTTGTCCTTCTTGGCGGAGGCCGACAGTTTGAAAGATCCAGATGCACCTTTTCCCTTTGTTTGGATAAGCTTTCCATTGACCACGGCCGATTTTAGGTACTTCTTGATGAATGGCGCTAACTTTTGGGCGTCGCATTTATAGGTGGCAGTGATATATTTTTTTTATTGCAAGAAGTGATGAACCGCCACGTTCCTTTAAATTTTTAATAGAAGCGTCCACCATTTGCTGAGTTGGCGGATGTGATGGCGTCGCAGTGGCTTTCTTAGCCTTTGTGCAGGATCCAGATGCCTTTTTTTGGACCACTTTCTTCTCAACTGTCGCTGGCGTGGCAGCCACTGGGGAAGCGGACGTTGCAACTGCAGAATCAGACATTTTATTCACTGAGAACACTTTTTTTCTGTTAAAAACGGCCCGCGCGCTGCCTACCAACCTCCTTTGCTCTTATGAGAATCGAGGAGGAGAGCACTTTAACAATGCTACTGACATCAGTCGTTTACTATGTCGAAGTTGGCTTGAAGTATAAACTTTTTTTAATTTTTTAGTATTTAAAATCATTAATAAAAATAAGGTTTTAATTGTTCTACACTTTTAAATAATTATTTCGTCACTTTGCATTTTTAAAAGGATGTAATATGGGTTTTGAGACTTTCAAATGTTGATTGAAGTTTTATATTTACATTTTTAACTGGACCAATTTATAACAAAACATCAATTAAAATAAGAAATATTGCAAATATTTTACTAATTCCTAATGTTTATTGAAATTGCAACGTTCATCCCTTAGAAAGACTTCTGAAAGAAGCGTATATTATTAATTAAGATACTATATTAGTTAATTTAAGTTCACATTAACCTACAGAACCTACTGCCTTTACGGCAGCATTCAGAAATAATTTTCTATCGTTAAAAATACAAATACTTTCTTAAATAATATAATATTAATATAATTAATAAAATTTTCTTGAATTATTAATGTGTTTGCTTAGTTAGATCAGACCTTTCATGCATATTTTCAAATAATTTGTTCGGAAATCAATCGATTTCCTCGCCATATATGCATTAGCCTCGATGTAGTCAAATAAATAAATCAAATAAAAAATAAGAAGCAACATTTTTTTATTATCCTTTGTTAGATAGATATAGATATTAAATTCCCCAACCAAATTAACCAATTTCCATGCTGAATTTTAGATAACTTTTATTTTTTACAGACGTTTGAAGGGACAGTGTCAATGTCCCGTACGACCTCTTCAATAATATTTCCAACTTTAGTTAACACATAGAAAAAAATATAAAACTCATTTTATTTTATTATTTTCTGTTATTTTATAAAAATTGCTCTCATCAATGTAATTTCATTATTTCCAAACTGTCTTTCGCGGAATTTAGATTTTTTTTAGGTGTTTAAAGTTCGTCCCTTTGCCACGACACTTTTACTGCTAGTTTTACTGGACGTTAGCATCAAGAACAAATAAAAAATATTTATTATTGTAATAACCTCTTTTAATTTAATAATAAAAATATTTCATTCTTTCTCTGGCAGAATTACTATTTTTACGTATGATTGAAGATATAATAATAGAATATGAATTATGTTCTTATTTGTTTTTATTTTATAAATAGTCGCAACAGAAAATTGTATCTCATTGATTCTAGTTTGTGGTCCTGAAAAGGACCGATTATAGAGTACTACACTGCAAGTTGATGCCCTGTCAGCTTAAGCACGCTCGCCGCGAATGCGTCGCGCTAACTGGGCATAATGGTGACACGCTTGGCATGAATGGCACACAAGTTGGTATCTTCGAAGAGACCAACTAGGTAGGCTTCGCTAGCTTCCTGCAGAGCCATAACCGCCGAGCTCTGGAATCGCAAGTCCGTCTTAAAGTCCTGAGCGATTTCACGCACCAGACGCTGGAAAGGCAGCTTGCGGATTAGAAGCTCGGTGCTCTTTTGGTAGCGACGGATTTCACGCAAGGCCACTGTTCCAGGGCGATAGCGATGGGGCTTCTTCACACCTCCAGTGGCTGGAGCACTTGCGAGCGGCCTTTGTAGCCAGTTGTTTGCGTGGTGCTTTTCCACCAGTCGATTTGCGTGCAGTTTGCTTGGTACGAGCCATTTGGATTTCACAAAATTTCACGTTCACTACTTCACGTTTAAAAACACAATAAACGATCAGAGCATTTGCTACCTACTTATATAGCAATCGTGGATGGTGAAAGAGAGAGAGAAAAACAGAGGCCATTTCATTGACGACCGAAGAACGAAACGAACATATCGTTCGTACTCTCTCGGGTTTTTGTCGTTTTACCTATAAATAGGGGCACGCCGAAACGTTGAATTTAGTTCTTTAGTGACTTTCGTGCTGTGTGTGTATAATAGTATAAAACAGTGAAAAATGACTGGTCGTGGTAAAGGAGGCAAAGGCTTGGGAAAGGGTTCCGCTGCTTGTATTGGATAAGCGCATATCTGGACCATTGACCGTAATTCGGCCGATTTTACAGCCATGGATGTTGTCTACGCTCTGAAGAGGCAAGGCCGCACCCTCTACGGATTTGGCGGTTAAAAAAACTGTAAATTCTGTACCCCTATTAAGCAATCGGTCCTTTTCAGGACCACTTTTAGGGGAAGATTTTCAAAAAGTATTTAATTTAATTGGTTGGGACTTAAAAATATGTAGGTCGTAACTAAAAATAAATGTCGGTAGTTCGTACTCTTTCAGACGGAATGTGTATTTCTAACATGGCCTTGAACCGACTGAAGTGGTGGGTGTGGGAGTATTTAAAGAAGCAAATTGTAGTTTATACCGCATATAGAAGAAAAACTGTACTACATGTCAATCTTTAAGTAGTTTTTTTTATGATTTACTATCTACAAAAAATTCCCAAGTGTAAAATTTTTTCAATTCTTGGTAATAATTTGGTCGTCCTGAAAAGGACGGTTTGACGATTTTATGTACAAGTAGGTTTTTAGCTTAGCCTTTGAAACGTTTAGGCCTTCTTCTCGGTCTTTTGGGCAACAGAACAGCCTGTATATTAGGCAACACGCCACCTTGTGCAATTGTGACGCCGGAGAGCAGCTTGTTTAACTCCTCGTCGTTTCGGATGGCCAGTTGCAGATGACGCGGAATAATTCTAGTCTTCTTGTTGTCACGAGCAGCATTGCCAGCCAACTCGAGAACCTCAGCGGCCAGATATTCCATTACGGCAGCTAGGTAAACTGGAGCGCCTGCACCAACACGCTCGGCGTAGTTGCCCTTTCGGAGCAGACGGTGAATACGGCCCACAGGGAATTGAAGACCGGCACGGTTCGAGCGGGACTTTGCCTTTCCTTCACTTTGCCACCTTTTCCACGTCCAGACATTTTGCTTTGCGTTTATTTCACTTAGTTCACTTTACACACGGAACACGAATGCTCGTCGAACGCCGACAGCGGAATATTTATACTTTTCCGTTTGCCGGCGCGTTCAGTTAGGGGTGGGTGACTTAGACCTGAATTGACTGCTCGAAAAAAAGTATAAAGGTGAACGCGTTCGGCCCACATCACGATAAGTGAATTGTGTTTGTGAAAATATAAGTAACGTGAACAATGCCTCCGAAAACTAGTGGAAAGGCAGCCAAGGCTGGCAAGGCTCAGAAGAACATCACCAAGACCGACAAGAAAAAGAAGCGCAAGAGGAAGGAGAGCTATGCCATCTACATTTACAAGGTTCTCAAGCAGGTCCATCCTGACACCGGAATTTCGTCGAAGGCGATGAGCATAATGAACAGCTTTGTAAATGATATTTTCGAGCGAATTGCTGCCGAAGCGTCTCGTCTAGCTCACTACAACAAGCGCTCGACCATCACCAGTCGGGAAATCCAAACGGCTGTTCGCCTGCTTCTGCCTGGAGAGTTGGCCAAGCATGCTGTCAGTGAGGGAACCAAGGCTGTTACCAAGTACACCAGCTCCAAATAATTGGCTCCTGTGAATGCGGACAACAATCCAAAACGGCCCTTTTCAGGGCCACAATGTTATACCAAAGAAATGCATTTTTCGATATACCAATGAAAATCAATCAGTAACGTTTACTGAATGTCGTAAGTTGGCTTGTAAGTATAAAAGGACTTGTATAAACAAATTTCAGATCTATAAATCATAAATCTAAAGTTTTGATTGCGAACATGTTCCAAATACTGTACTTTTTCACAATTTACTTTTTGGCAGCCGTAGTCTTCGCTTTCGGCTTCTTGGCAGTAGCAGAAACCGATGCTTTCTTCACCGTCTTTTTGGGTCTTGCAGACACCGCTGGCTTTGCCTTTGGGGCTTTCGCTACTACAGCCTTTGGCTTCGATGCAGTCACTTTCGCCTTTGTTGCGGCGTTCTTCGACTTTACGATTCCAGTTTTCTTGGCATCCTTGGCTTTTGCCTTCTCAGTTTTCTTATTTTCGGCAGTCTTTTTGGTAGCCACACCCTTCTTAGCTTTGGGCTTTTTGTCAGCAGCCCCAGCGGCAGTTTTTTTGGAGGAGACACCAATCTTCTTAGAGGCTACCTTCTTGCTTTGAACTTTTTTCTCTGCAGACAAAACCTTCGACTTTGCCTTCGGATCCTTGTCCTTCTTGGCGGAGGCCGACAGTTTGAAAGATCCAGATGCACCTTTTCCCTTTGTTTGGATAAGCTTTCCATTGACCACGGCCGATTTTAGGTACTTCTTGATGAATGGCGCTAACTTTTGGGCGTCGCATTTATAGGTGGCAGTGATATATTTTTTTATTGCAAGAAGTGATGAACCGCCACGTTCCTTTAAATTTTTAATAGAAGCGTCCACCATTTGCTGAGTTGGCGGATGTGACGGCGTCGCAGTGGCTTTCTTAGCCTTTGCGGATCCAGATGCCTTTTTTTGGACCACTTTCTTCTCAACTGTCGCTGGCGTGGCAGCCACTGGGGAAGCGGACGTTGCAACTGCAGAATCAGACATTTTATTCACTGAGAACACTTTTTTTCTGTTAAAAACGGCCGCGCGCTGCCTACCAACCTCCTTTGCTCTTATGAGAATCGAGGAGGAGAGCACTTTAACAATGCTACTGACATCAGTCGTTTACTATGTCGAAGTTGGCTTGAAGTATAAACTTTTTTTATATTTAAAATCATTAATAAAACCTTTTAAATAATTATTTCGTCACTTTGCATTTTTAAAAGGATGTAATATGGGTTTTGAGACTTTCAAATGATTGAAGTTTTATATTTACATTTTTAACTGGACCAATTTATAACAAAACATCAATTAAAATAAGAAATATTGCAAATATTTTACTAATTCCTAATGTTTATTGAAATTGCAACGTTCATCCCTTAGAAAGACTTCTGAAAGAAGCGTATATTATTAATTAAGATACTATATTAGTTAATTTAAGTTCACATTAACCTACAGAACCTACTGCCTTTACGGCAGCATTCAGAAATAATTTTCTATCGTTAAAAATACAAATACTTTCTTAAATAATATAATATTAATATAATTAATAAAATTTTCTTGAATTATTAATGTGTTTGCTTAGTTAGATCAGACCTTTCATGCATATTTTCAAATAATTTGTTCGGAAATCAATCGATTTCCTCGCCATATATGCATTAGCCTCGATGTAGTCAAATAAATAAATCAAATAAAAAATAAGAAGCAACAATTTTTTTATTATCCTTTGTTAGATAGATATAGATATTAAATTCCCCAACCAAATTAACCAATTTCCATGCTGAATTTTAGATAACTTTTATTTTTTACAGACGTTTGAAGGGACAGTGTCAATTGTCCCGTACGACCTCTTCAATAATATTTCCAACTTTAGTTAACACATAGAAAAAAATATAAAACAGCTCATTTTATTTTATTATTTTCTGTTATTTTATAAAAATTGCTCTCATCAATGTAATTTCATTATTTCCAAACTGTCTTTCGCGGAATTTAGATTTTTTTAGGTGTTTAAAGTTCAGCGTCCCTTGCCACGACACTTTTACTGCTAGTTTTACTGGACGTTAGCATCAAGAACAAAAAAAAAAATATTTATTATTGTAATAACCTCTTCTTTAATTTAATAATAAAAATAAGATTATTTTCATTCTTTCTCTGGCAGAATTACTATTTTTACGTATGATTGAAGATATTAATATAATAATAATAGAATATGAATTATGTTCTTATTTGTTTTTATTTTATAAATAGTCGCAACAGAAAATTGTATCTCATTGATTCTAGTTTGTGGTCCTGAAAAGGACCGATTATAGAGTACTACACTGCAAGTTGATGCCCTGTCAGCTTAAGCACGCTCGCCGCGAATGCGTCGCGCTAACTGGATGTCTTTGGGCATA
This sequence comes from Drosophila mauritiana, assembly GCF_004382145.1. NCBI lineage: Eukaryota > Metazoa > Arthropoda > Insecta > Diptera > Drosophilidae > Drosophila > Drosophila mauritiana. The sequence goes on from NW_022881533.1 coordinate 13,076, forward strand.
ATGGTGACACGCTTGGCATGAATGGCACACAAGTTGGTATCTTCGAAGAGACCAACTAGGTAGGCTTCGCTAGCTTCCTGCAGAGCCATAACCGCCGAGCTCTGGAATCGCAAGTCCGTCTTAAAGTCCTGAGCGATTTCACGCACCAGACGCTGGAAAGGCAGCTTGCGGATTAGAAGCTCGGTGCTCTTTTGGTAGCGACGGATTTCACGCAAGGCCACTGTTCCAGGGCGATAGCGATGGGGCTTCTTCACACCTCCAGTGGCTGGAGCACTCTTGCGAGCGGCCTTTGTAGCCAGTTGTTTGCGTGGTGCTTTTCCACCAGTCGATTTGCGTGCAGTTTGCTTGGTACGAGCCATTTGGATTTCACAAAATTTCACGTTCACTACTTCACGTTTAAAAACACAATAAACGATCAGAGCATTTGCTACCTACTTATATAGCAATCGTGGATGGTGAAAGAGAGAGAGAAAAACAGAGGCATTTCATTTGACGACCGAAGAACGAAACGAACATATGTTCGTACCTCTCGGGTTTTTGTCGTTTACCTATAAATAGGGCACGCCGAAACGTTGAATTTAGTTTTTAGTGATTTCGTGCTGTGTGTGTATAATAGTATAAACAGTGAAAAATGACTGGTCGTGGTAAAGGAGGCAAAGGCTGGGAAAGGGTGGCGCCAAGCGTCATCGCAAAGTGCTGCGTGATAAAATCCAAGGTATCACGAAGCCTGCTATCCGCCGTTTGGCTCGTCGAGGCGTGTGAAGCGCATATTGGACTCATTACGAGGAAACGCGTGCGTTCTGAAGGTTTCTTGGAGAACGTATTCGTGATGCCGTACCTACACCGAACACGCCAAGAGGAAGACTGTTACAGCCATGGATGTTGTCTACGCTCTGAAGAGGCAGGCCGACCCTCTACGGATTTGGCGGTTAAAAAAACTGTAATTCTGTACCCCTATTAAGCAATCGGTCTTTTTCAGGACCACTATTTAGTTTTTAAAAGGAGGAAGATTTCAAAAAGTATTTAATTTAATTGGTTGGGACTTAGAAAATATGTAGGTCGTAACTAAAAATAAATGTCGGTAGTTCGTACTCTTTCAGACGGAATGTGTATTTCTAACATGGCCTTGAACCGACTGAAGTGGTGGGTGTGGGAGTATTTAAAGAAGCAAATTGTAGTTTATACCGCATATAGAAGAAAACTGTACTACATGTCAATCTTTAAGTAGTTTTTTTTTATGATTTACTATCTACAAAAATTCCAAGTGTAAAATTTTTTCAATTCTTTGGTAATAATTTGGTCGTCCTGAAAAGGACGGTTTGACGATTTTATGTACAAGTAGGTTTTTAGCTTAGCCTTTGAAACGTTTTAGGCCTTCTTCTCGGTTTTCTTGGGCAACAGAACAGCCTGTATATTAGGCAAACGCCACCGTTGTGCAATTGTGACGCCGGAGAGCAGCTTGTTTAACTCCTCGTCGTTTTCGGATGGCCAGTTGCAGATGACGCGGAATAATTCTAGTCTTCTTGTTGTCACGAAGCAGCAATTGCCAGCCAACTCGAGAACCTCAGCGGCCAGATATTCCATTACGGCAGCTAGGTAAACTGGAGCGCCTGCACCAACACGCTCGGCGTAGTTGCCCTTTCGGAGCAGACGGTGAATACGGCCCACAGGGAATTGAAGACCGGCACGGTTCGAGCGGGGACTTTGCCTTTCCCTTCACTTTGCCACTTTTCCACGTCCAGACATTTTGCTTTGCGTTTATTTCACTTAGTTCACTTTACACACGGAACACGAATGCTCGTCGAACGCCGACAGCGGAATATTTATACTTTTCCGTTTGCCGGCGCGTTCAGTTAGGGGTGGGTGACTTAGACCTGAATTGACTGCTCGAAAAAAAGTATAAAGGTGAACGCGTTCGGGCCCACATCACGATAAGTGAATTGTGTTTTGTGAAAATATAAGTAACGTGAACAATGCCTCCGAAAACTAGTGGAAAGGCAGCCAAGAAGGCTGGCAAGGCTCAGAAGAACATCACCAAGACCGACAAGAAAAAGAAGCGCAAGAGGAAGGAGAGCTATGCCATCTACATTTACAAGGTTCTCAAGCAGGTCCATCCTGACACCGGAATTTCGTCGAAGGCGATGAGCATAATGAACAGCTTTGTAAATGATATTTTCGAGGCGAATTGCTGCCGAAGCGTCTCGTCTAGCTCACTACACAAGCGCTCGACCATCACCAGTCGGGAAATCCAAACGGCTGTTCGCCTGCTTCTGCCTGGAGAGTTGGCCAAGCATCTGTCAGGAGGGAACCAAGGCTGTTACCAAGTAACCAGCTCCAAATAATTGGCTCCTGTGAATGCGGACAACAATCCAAACGGCCCTTTTCAGGCCACAATGTTATACCAAAGAAATGCATTTTCGATATACCAATCACCAATGAAAATGAATTTACCAATAAAACGTATCTACCCGCAATATGGGAGATACTGTTCAAATAAATATAGGTAACGAAAACTGAATGCGGCCAATATGCAATGTAATTCAATAACGCAACGAAAGACATGAAGCGTTTATTGTTACTGCGAACGTCAGCTAATAAATAAGTAGAACATTTTAATACACAAATACTATTTAAATTAAGTTTTTTTCTCTTGCAACAGAACGTTGTAGCCCTGAAAAGGACTTGTATAAACAATTCAGATCTATAAATCATAAATCTAAAGTTTTGATTGCGAACATGTTCCAAATACTGTACTTTTTCACAATTTACTTTTGGCAGCCGTACTCTTCGCTTTCGGCTTCTTGGCAGTAGCAGAAACCGATGCTTTCTTCACCGTCTTTTTGGGGTCTTGCAGACACCGCTGGCTTTGCCTTTGGGGCTTTCGCTACTACAGCCTTTGGCTTCGATGCAGTCACTTTCGCCCTTTGTTGCGGCGTTCTTCGACTTTACGATTCCAGTTTTCTTGGCGTCCTTGCTTTTGCCTTCTCAGTTTTCTTATTTTCGGCAGTCTTTTTGGTAGCCACACCCTTCTTAGCTTGGCTTTTGTCAGCAGCCCCAGCGGCAGTTTTTTTGGAGGAGACACCAATCTTCTTAGAGGCTACCTTCTTGCTTTGAACTTTTTTCTCTGCAGACAAAACCTTTCGACTTTGCCTTCGGATCCTTGTCCTTCTTGGCGGAGGCCGTCAGTTTGAAAGATCCAGATGCACCTTTTCCCTTTGTTTGGATAAGCTTTCCATTGACCACGGCCGATTTTAGGTACTTCTTGATGAATGGCGCTAACTTTTGGGCGTCGCATTTATAGGTGGCAGTGATATATTTTTTTATTGCAAGAAGTGATGAACCGCCACGTTCCTTTAAATTTTTAATAGGAAGCGTCCACCATTTGCTGAGTGCGGATGTGACGGCCGTCGCAGTGGCTTTCTTAGCCTTTGTGCCAGCGGATCCAGATGCCTTTTTTTGGGACCACTTTCTTCTCAACTGTCGCTGGCGTGGCAGCCACTGGGGAAGCGGACGTTGCAACTGCAGAATCAGACATTTTATTCACTGAGAACACTTTTTTTCTGGTTAAAAACGGCCCGCGCGCTGCCTACCAACCTCCTTTGCTCTTATGAGAATCGAGGAGGAGAGCACTTTAACAATGCTACTGACATCAGTCGTTTACTATGTCGAAGTTGGCTTGAAGTATAAACTTTTTTTATTTTTAGTATTTAAAATCATTAATAAAAACAAGGTTTTAATTGTTCTACACTTTTAAATAATTATTTCGTCACTTTGCATTTTTAAAAGGATGTAATATGGGTTTTGAGACTTTCAAATGTTGATTGAAGTTTTATATTTACATTTTTAACTGGACCAATTTATAACAAAACATCAATTAAAATAAGAAATATTGCAAATATTTTACTAATTCCTAATGTTTATTGAAATTGCAACGTTCATCCCTTAGAAAGACTTCTGAAAGAAGCGTATATTATTAATTAAGATACTATATTAGTTAATTTAAGTTCACATTAACCTACAGAACCTACTGCCTTTACGGCAGCATTCAGAAATAATTTTCTATCGTTAAAAATACAAATACTTTCTTAAATAATATAATATTAATATAATTAATAAAATTTTCTTGAATTATTAATGTGTTTGCTTAGTTAGATCAGACCTTTCATGCATATTTTCAAATAATTTGTTCGGAAATCAATCGATTTCCTCGCCATATATGCATTAGCCTCGATGTAGTCAAATAAATAAATCAAATAAAAAATAAGAAGCAACAATTTTTTTATTATCCTTTGTTAGATAGATATAGATATTAAATTCCCCAACCAAATTAACCAATTTCCATGCTGAATTTTAGATAACTTTTATTTTTACAGACGTTTGAAGGGACAGTGTCAATTGTCCCGTACGACCTCTTCAATAATATTTCCAACTTTAGTTAACACATAGAAAAAAATATAAAACAGCTCATTTTATTTTATTATTTTCTGTTATTTTATAAAAATTGCTCTCATCAATGTAATTTCATTATTTCCAAACTGTCTTTCGCGGAATTTAGATTTTTTTTTAGGTGTTAAAGTTCAGCGTCCCTTGCCACGACACTTTTACTGCTAGTTTTACTGGACGTTAGCATCAAGAACAAATAAAAAATATTTATTATTGTAATAACCTCTTCTTTAATTTAATAATAAAAAATAAGATTATTTTCATTCTTTCTCTGGCAGAATTACTATTTTTACGTATGATTGAAGATATTAATATAATAATAATAGAATATGAATTATGTTCTTATTTGTTTTTATTTTATAAATAGTCGCAACAGAAAATTGTATCTCATTGATTCTAGTTTGTGGTCCTGAAAAAGGACGATTATAGAGTACTACACTGCAAGTTGATGCCCTGTCAGCTTAAGCACGCTCGCCGCGAATGCGTCGCGCTAACTGGATGTCTTTGGGCATAATGGTGACACGCTTGGCATGAATGGCAACACAAGTTGGTATCTTCGAAGAGACCAACTAGGTAGGCTTCGCTAGCTTCCTGCAGAGCCATAACGCCGAGCTCTGGAATCGCAAGTCCGTCTTAAAGTCCTGAGCGATTTCACGCACCAGACGCTGGAAAGGCAGCTTGCGGATTAGAAGCTCGGTGCTCTTTTGGTAGCGACGGATTTCACGCAAGGCCACTGTTCCAGGGCGATAGCGATGGGGCTTCTTCACACCTCCAGTGGCTGGAGCACTCTTGCGAGCGGCCTTTGTAGCCAGTTGTTTGCGTGGTGCTTTTCCACCAGTCGATTTGCGTGCAGTTTGCTTGGTACGAGCCATTTGGATTTCACAAAATTTCACGTTCACTACTTCACGTTTAAAAACACAATAAAACGATCAGAGCATTTGCTACCTACTTATATAGCAATCGTGGATGGTGAAGAGAGAGAGAAAAACAGAGGCCATTTCATTTTGACGACCGAAGAACGAAACGAACATATCGTTCGTACTCTCTCGGGTTTTTGTCGTTTTACCTATAAATAGGGCACGCCGAAACGTTGAATTTAGTTCTTTAGTGACTTTCGTGCTGTGTGTGTATAATAGTATAAAACAGTGAAAATGACTGGTCGTGGTAAAGGAGGCAAAGCTTGGGAAAGGGTGGCGCCAAGCGTCATCGCAAAGTGCTGCGTGATAACATCCAAGGTATCACGAAGCCTGCTATCCGCCGTTTGGCTCGTCGAGGCGGTGTGAAGCGCATATCTGGACTCATATACGAGGAAACGCGTGGCGTTCTGAAGGTTTTCTTGGAGAACGTAATTCGTGATGCCGTCACCTACACCGAACACGCCAAGAGGAAGACTGTTACAGCCATGGATGTTGTCTACGCTCTGAAGAGGCAAGGCCGCACCCTCTACGGATTTGGCGGTTAAAAAAACTGTAAATTCTGTACCCCTATTAAGCAATCGGTCCTTTTCAGGACCACTATTTAGTTTTTAAAAGGAGGAAGATTTTCAAAAAGTATTTAATTTAATTGGTTGGGACTTAGAAAATATGTAGGTCGTAACTAAAAATAAATGTCGGTAGTTCGTACTCTTTCAGACGGAATGTGTATTTCTAACATGGCCTTGAACCGACTGAAGTGGTGGGTGTGGGAGTATTTAAAGAAGCAAATTGTAGTTTATACCGCATATAGAAGAAAAAACTGTACTACATGTCAATCTTTAAGTAGTTTTTTTATGATTTACTATCTACAAAAAATTCCCAAGTGTAAAATTTTTTCAATTCTTTGGTAATAATTTGGTCGTCCTGAAAAGGACGGTTTGACGATTTTATGTACAAGTTAGGTTTTTAGCTTAGCCTTTGAAACGTTTAGGCCTTCTTCTCGGTCTTCTTGGGGCAACAGAACAGCCTGTATATTAGGCAACACGCCACCTTGTGCAATTGTGACGCCGGAGAGCAGCTTGTTTAACTCCTCGTCGTTTCGGATGGCCAGTTGCAGATGACGCGGAATAATTCTAGTCTTCTTGTTGTCACGAGCAGCATTGCCAGCCAACTCGAGAACCTCAGCGGCCAGATATTCCATTACGGCAGCTAGGTAAAACTGGAGCGCCTGCACCAACACGCTCGGCGTAGTTGCCCTTTCGGAGCAGACGGTGAATACGGCCCACAGGGAATTGAAGACCGGCACGGTTCGAGCGGGACTTTGCCTTTCCCTTCACTTTGCCACCTTTTCCACGTCCAGACATTTTTGCTTTGCGTTTATTTCACTTAGTTCACTTTACACACGGAACACGAATGCTCGTCGAACGCCGACAGCGGAAATATTTTATACTTTTCCGTTTGCCGGCGCGTTCAGTTAGGGGTGGGTGACTTAGACCTGAATTGACTGCTCGAAAAAAAGTATATAAAGGTGAACGCGTTCGGGCCCACATCACGAATAAGTGAATTGTGTTTGTGAAAATATAAGTAACGTGAACAATGCCTCCGAAAACTAGTGGAAAGGCAGCCAAGAAGGCTGGCAAGGCTCAGAAGAACATCACCAAGACCGACAAGAAAAAGAAGCGCAAGAGGAAGGAGAGCTATGCCATCTACATTTACAAGGTTCTCAAGCAGGTCCATCCTGACACCCGGAATTTCGTCGAAGGCGATGAGCATAATTGAACAGCTTTGTAAATGATATTTTCGAGCGAATTGCTGCCGAAGCGTCTCGTCTAGCTCACTACAACAAGCGCTCGACCATCACCAGTCGGGAAATCCAAACGGCTGTTCGCCTGCTTCTGCCTGGAGAGTTGGCCAAGCATGCTGTCAGTGAGGGAACCAAGGCTGTTACCAAGTACACCAGCTCCAAATAATTGGCTCCTGTGAAATGCGGACAACAATCCAAAACGGCCCTTTTCAGGCCACAATGTTATACCAAAGAAAATGCATTTTTCGATATACCAATCACCAATGAAAATGAATTTACCAATAAAAACGTATCTACCCCGCAATATGGGAGATACTGTTCAAATAAAATAAGAACGAAAACTGAATGCGCCAATAGCAATGTAATTCAATAACGCAACGAAAGACATGAAGCGTTTATTGTTACTGCGAACGTCAGCTAATAAATAAGTAGAACATTTAATACACAAATTACTATTTTAAATTAAAGTTTTTTTCTCTTGCAACAGAACGTTGTAGCCCTGAAAAGGACTTGTATAAAACAAATTTCAGATTCTATAAATCATAATCTAAAGTTTGGATTGCGAACATTCCAATACGTACTTTTCACAATTTACTTTTTGGCAGCCCGTACTCTTCGCTTTCGGCTTCTTGGCAGTAGTAGCAAACCGATGCTTTTTCTTCACCGTCTTTTTTGGGTCTGCAGACACCGCTGCTTTGCCTTTGGGGCTTTCGCTACTACAAGCCCTTTGGCTTCGATGCAGTCACTTTCGCCTTTGTTGCGGCGTTCTTCGACTTTACGATTCCAGTTTTCTTGGCGTCCTTGGCTTTGCCTTCTCAGTTTTCTTATTTTCGGCAGTCTTTTTGGTAGCCACACCCTTCTTAGCTTTGGCTTTTTGTCAGCAGCCCAGCGGCAGTTTTTTTGGAGGAGACACCAATCTTCTTAGAGGCTACCTTCTTGCTTTGAACTTTTTTCTCTGCAGACAAAACCTTAGACTTTGCCTTCGGATCCTTGTCCTTCTTGGCGGAGGCCGGACAGTTTGAAAGATCCAGATGCACCTTTTCCCTTGTTTGGATAAGCTTTCCATTGACCACGGCCGATTTTAGGTACTTCTTGATGAATGGCGCTAACTTTTGGGCGTCGCATTTATAGGTGGCAGTGATATATTTTTTATTGCAAGAAGTGATGAACCGCCACGTTCCTTTAAATTTTTAATAGAAGCGTCCACCATTTGCTGAGTTGGCGGATGTGATGGCGTCGCAGTGGCTTTCTTAGCCTTTGCGGATCCAGATGCCTTTTTTTGGACCACTTCTTCTCAACTGTCGCTGGCGTGGCAGCCACTGGGGAAGCGGACGTTGCAACTGCAGAATCAGACATTTTATTCACTGAGAACACTTTTTTTCTGTTAAAAACGGCCCGGCGCTGCCTACCAACCTCCTTTGCTCTTATGAGAATCGAGGAGGAGAGCACTTTAACAATGCTACTGACATCAGTCGTTTACTATGTCGAAGTTGGCTTGAAGTATAAACTTTTTTTAATTTTTTAGTATTTAAAATCATTAATAAAAATAAGGTTTTAATTGTTCTACACTTTTAAATAATTATTTCGTCACTTTGCATTTTTAAAAGGATGTAATATGGGTTTTGAGACTTTCAAATGTTGATTGAAGTTTTATATTTACATTTTTAACTGGACCAATTTATAACAAAACATCAATTAAAAATAAGAAATATTGCAAATATTTACTAATTCCTAATGTTTATTGAAATTGCAACGTTCATCCCTTAGAAAGACTTCTGAAAGAAGCGTATATTATTAATTAAGATACTATATTAGTTAATTTAAGTTCACATTAACCTACAGAACCTACTGCCTTTACGGCAGCATTCAGAAATAATTTTCTATCGTTAAAAATACAAATACTTTCTTAAATAATATAATATTAATATAATTAATAAAATTTTCTTGAATTATTAATGTGTTTGCTTAGTTAGATCAGACCTTTCATGCATATTTCAAATAATTTGTTCGGAAATCAATCGATTTCCTCGCCATATATGCATTAGCCTCGATGTAGTCAAATAAATAAATCAAATAAAAAATAAGAAGCAACAATTTTTTTATTATCCTTTGTTAGATAGATATAGATATTAAATTCCCCAACCAAATTAACCAATTTCCATGCTGAATTTTAGATAACTTTTATTTTTTACAGACGTTTGAAGGGACAGTGTCAATTGTCCCGTACGACCTCTTCAATAATATTTCCAACTTTAGTTAACACATAGAAAAAAATATAAAACAGCTCATTTTATTTTATTATTTTCTGTTATTTATAAAAATTGCTCTCATCAATGTAATTTCATTATTTCCAAACTGTCTTTCGCGGAATTTAGATTTTTTTTAGGTGTTTAAAGTTCAGCGTCCCTTGCCACGACACTTTTACTGCTAGTTTTACTGGACGTTAGCATCAAGAACAAATAAAAAATATTTATTATTGTAATACCTCTTCTTTAATTTAATAATAAAAATAAGATTATTTTCATTCTTTCTCTGGCAGAATTACTATTTTTACGTATGATTGAAGATATTAATATAATAATAATAGAATATGAATTATGTTCTTATTTGTTTTTATTTTATAAATAGTCGCAACAAGAAAATTGTATCTCATTGATTCTAGGTTTGTGGTCCTGAAAAGGACCGATTATAGAGTACTACACTGCAATTGATGCCCTGTCAGCTTAAGCACGCTCGCCGCGAATGCGTCGCGCCTAACTGGATGTCTTTGGGCATAATGGTGACACGCTTGGCATGAATGGCACACAAGTTGGTATCTTCGAAGAGACCAACTAGGTAGGCTTCGCTAGCTTCCTGCAGAGCCATAACCGCCGAGCTCTGGAATCGCAAGTCCGTCTTAAAGTCCTGAGCGATTTCACGCACCAGACGCTGGAAAGGCAGCTTGCGGATTAGAAGCTCGGTGCTCTTTTGGTAGCGACGGATTCACGCAAGGCCACTGTTCCAGGGCGATAGCGATGGGGCTTCTTCACACCTCCAGTGGCTGGAGCACTCTTGCGAGCGGCCTTTGTAGCCAGTTGTTTGCGTGGTGCTTTTCCACAGTCGATTTGCGTGCAGTTTGCTTGGTACGAGCCATTTGGATTTCACAAAATTTCACGTTCACTACTTCACGTTTAAAAACACAATAAACGATCAGAGCATTTGCTACCTACTTATATAGCAATCGTGGATGGTGAAAGAGAGAGAGAAAAACAGAGGCCATTTCATTTGACGACCGAAGAACGAACGAACATATCGTTCGTACTCTCTCGGGTTTTTGTCGTTTTACCTATAAATAGGGGCACGCCGAAACGTTGAATTTAGTTCTTTAGTGACTTTCGTGGCTGTGTGTGTATAATAGTATAAAACAGTGAAAAATGACTGGTCGTGGTAAAGGAGGCAAAGGCTTGGGAAAGGGTGGCGCCAAGCGTCATCGCAAAGTGCTGCGTGATAACATCCAAGGTATCACGAAGCCTGCTATCCGCCTTGGCTCGTCGAGGCGGTGTGAAGCGCATATCTGGACTCATATACGAGGAAACGCGTGGCGTTCTGAAGGTTTTCTTGGAGAACGTAATTCGTGATGCCGTCACCTACACCGAACACGCCAAGAGGAAGACTGTTACAGCCATGGATGTTGTCTACGCTCTGAAGAGGCAAGGCCGCACCCTCTACGGATTTGGCGGTTAAAAAAACTGTAAATTCTGTACCCCTATTAAGCAATCGGTCCTTTTCAGGACCACTATTTAGTTTTTAAAAGGAGGAAGATTTTCAAAAAGTATTTAATTTAATTGGTTGGGACTTAGAAAATATGTAGGTCGTAACTAAAAATAAATGTCGGTAGTTCGTACTCTTTCAGACGGAATGTGTATTTCTAACATGGCCTTGAACCGACTGAAGTGGTGGGTGTGGAGTATTTAAAGAAGCAAATTGTAGTTTATACCGCATATAGAAGAAAAACTGTACTACATGTCAATCTTTAAGTAGTTTTTTTTATGATTTACTATCTACAAAAAATTCCCAAGTGTAAAATTTTTTCAATTCTTTGGTAATAATTTGGTCGTCCTGAAAAGGACGGTTTGACGATTTTATGTACAAGTAGGTTTTTAGCTTAGCCTTTGAAACGTTTAGGCCTTCTTCTCGGTCTTCTTGGGCAACAGAACAGCCTGTATATTAGGCAACACGCCACCTTGTGCAATTGTGACGCCGGAGAGCAGCTTGTTTAACTCCTCGTCGTTTCGGGATGCCAGTTGCAGATGACGCGGAATAATTCTAGTCTTCTTGTTGTCACGAGCAGCATTGCCAGCCAACTCGAGAACCTCAGCGGCCAGATATTCCATTACGGCAGCTAGGTAAACTGGAGCGCCTGCACCAACACGCTCGGCGTAGTTGCCCTTTCGGAGCAGACGGTGAATACGGCCCACAGGGAATTGAAGACCGGCACGGTTCGAGCGGGACTTTGCCTTTCCCTTCACTTTGCCACCTTTTCCACGTCCAGACATTTTGCTTTGCGTTTATTTCACTTAGTTCACTTTACACACGGAACACGAATGCTCGTCGAACGCCGACAGCGGAATATTTATACTTTTCCGTTTGCCGGCGCGTTCAGTTAGGGGTGGGTGACTTAGACCTGAATTGACTGCTCGAAAAAAAGTATAAAGGTGAACGCGTTCGGGCCCACATCACGATAAGTGAATTGTGTTTGTGAAAATATAAGTAACGTGAACAATGCCTCCGAAAACTAGTGGAAAGGCAGCCAAGAAGGCTGGCAAGGCTCAGAAGAACATCACCAAGACCGACAAGAAAAAGAAGCGCAAGAGGAAGGAGAGCTATGCCATCTACATTTACAAGGTTCTCAAGCAGGTCCATCCTGACACCGGAATTTCGTCGAAGGCGATGAGCATAATGAACAGCTTTGTAAATGATATTTTCGAGCGAATTGCTGCCGAAGCGTCTCGTCTAGCTCACTACAACAAGCGCTCGACCATCACCAGTCGGGAAATCCAAACGGCTGTTCGCCTGCTTCTGCCTGGAGAGTTGGCCAAGCATGCTGTCAGTGAGGGAACCAAGGCTGTTACCAAGTACACCAGCTCCAAATAATTGGCTCCTGTGAATGCGGACAACAATCCAAAACGGCCCTTTTCAGGGCCACAATGTTATACCAAAGAAATGCATTTTTCGATATACCAATCACCAATGAAAATGAATTTACCAATAAAACGTATCTACCCGCAATATGGGAGATACTGTTCAAATAAATATAGGTAACGAAAACTGAATGCGGCCAATATGCAATGTAATTCAATAACGCAACGAAAGACATGAAGCGTTTTATTGTTACTGCGAACGTCAGCTAATAAATAAGTAGAACATTTTAATACACAAATACTATTTAAATTAAAGTTTTTTTCTCTTGCAACAGAACGTTGTAGCCCTGAAAAGGACTTGTATAAACAAATTTCAGATCTATAAATCATAAATCTAAAGTTTTGATTGCGAACATGTTCCAAATACTGTACTTTTTCACAATTTACTTTTTGGCAGCCGTAGTCTTCGCTTTCGGCTTCTTGGCAGTAGCAGAAACCGATGCTTTCTTCACCGTCTTTTTGGGTCTTGCAGACACCGCTGGCTTTGCCTTTGGGGCTTTCGCTACTACAGCCTTTGGCTTCGATGCAGTCACTTTCGCCTTTGTTGCGGCGTTCTTCGACTTTACGATTCCAGTTTTCTTGGCATCCTTGGCTTTTGCCTTCTCAGTTTTCTTATTTTCGGCAGTCTTTTTGGTAGCCACACCCTTCTTAGCTTTGGGCTTTTTGTCAGCAGCCCCAGCGGCAGTTTTTTTGGAGGAGACACCAATCTTCTTAGAGGCTACCTTCTTGCTTTGAACTTTTTTCTCTGCAGACAAAACCTTCGACTTTGCCTTCGGATCCTTGTCCTTCTTGGCGGAGGCCGACAGTTTGAAAGATCCAGATGCACCTTTTCCCTTTGTTTGGATAAGCTTTCCATTGACCACGGCCGATTTTAGGTACTTCTTGATGAATGGCGCTAACTTTTGGGCGTCGCATTTATAGGTGGCAGTGATATATTTTTTTATTGCAAGAAGTGATGAACCGCCACGTTCCTTTAAATTTTTAATAGAAGCGTCCACCATTTGCTGAGTTGGCGGATGTGACGGCGTCGCAGTGGCTTTCTTAGCCTTTGCTCCAGATGCCTTTTTTTGGACCACTTTCTTCGTCGTCAGTGTGGCAGCCACGGATCCGGACGTTGCAACTGCTTCTCAGACATTTTATTCACTGAGAACACTTTTTTTCTGTTAACGGCCCGCGCGCTGCCTACCAACCTCCTTTTATGAGAGATCAGGAGGAAAAACTTTACTGCCTGCTACTGACATCAGTCGTTTACTATGTCGAGGTTGAGCATAACTTGCTTTGTATCAAAACTATTAATAAAAAAGTTTTAATTGTTTTTTACATTTTAAAATATTAATTTCGTCACTAAGGTTTTTTTAAAAGGATGTACTTTTAAATAATTATTTCGTCACTTTGCATTTTTAAAAGGATGTAATATGGGTTTTGAGACTTTCAAATGTTGATTGAAGTTTTATATTTACATTTTTAACTGGACCAATTTATAACAAAACATCAATTAAAATAAGAAATATTGCAAATATTTTACTAATTCCTAATGTTTATTGAAATTGCAACGTTCATCCCTTAGAAAGACTTCTGAAAGAAGCGTATATTATTAATTAAGATACTATATTAGTTAATTTAAGTTCACATTAACCTACAGAACCTACTGCCTTTACGGCAGCATTCAGAAATAATTTTCTATCGTTAAAAATACAAATACTTTCTTAAATAATATAATATTAATATAATTAATAAAATTTTCTTGAATTATTAATGTGTTTGCTTAGTTAGATCAGACCTTTCATGCATATTTTCAAATAATTTGTTCGGAAATCAATCGATTTCCTCGCCATATATGCATTAGCCTCGATGTAGTCAAATAAATAAATCAAATAAAAAATAAGAAGCAACAATTTTTTTATTATCCTTTGTTAGATAGATATAGATATTAAATTCCCCAACCAAATTAACCAATTTCCATGCTGAATTTTAGATAACTTTTATTTTTTACAGACGTTTGAAGGGACAGTGTCAATTGTCCCGTACGACCTCTTCAATAATATTTCCAACTTTAGTTAACACATAGAAAAAAATATAAAACAGCTCATTTTATTTTATTATTTTCTGTTATTTTATAAAAATTGCTCTCATCAATGTAATTTCATTATTTCCAAACTGTCTTTCGCGGAATTTAGATTTTTTTTAGGTGTTTAAAGTTCAGCGTCCCTTGCCACGACACTTTTACTGCTAGTTTTACTGGACGTTAGCATCAAGAACAAATAAAAAATATTTATTATTGTAATAACCTCTTCTTTAATTTAATAATAAAAATAAGATTATTTTCATTCTTCTCTGGCAGAATTACTATTTTTACGTATGATTGAAGATATTAATATAATAATAATAAGAATATGAATTATGTTCTTATTTTTTTTTATTTATAAATATCGCAACAGAAAATTGTATCTCATTGATTCTAGTTTGTGGTCCTGAAAAGGACCGATTATAGAGTACTACACTGCAAGTTGATGCCCTGTCAGCTTAAGCACGCTCGCCGCGAATGCGTCGCGCTAACTGGATGTCTTTGGGCATAATGGTGACACGCTTGGCATGAATGGCACACAAGTTGGTATCTTCGAAGAGACCAACTAGGTAGGCTTCGCTAGCTTCCTGCAGAGCCATAACGCCGAGCTCTGGAATCGCAAGTCCGTCTTAAAGTCCTGAGCGATTTCACGCACCAGACGCTGGAAAGGCAGCTTGCGGATTAGAAGCTCGGTGCTCTTTTGGTAGCGACGGATTTCACGCAAGGCCACTGTTCCAGGGCGATAGCGATGGGGCTCTTCACACCTTCCATGGCTGGAGCACTCTTGCGAGCGGCCTTGTAGCCAGTTGTTTGCGTGGTGCTTTCCACCAGTCGATTGCGTGCAGTTTGCTTGGTACGAGCCATTTGGATTTCACAAAATTCACGTTCACTACTTCACGTTTAAAAACACAAATAAACGATCAGAGCATTTGCTACCTACTATATAGCAATCGTGGATGGTGAAAGAGAGAGAGAAAAACAGAGGCCATTTCATTTGACGACCGAAGAACGAAACGAACATATCGTTCGTACTCTCTCGGGTTTTTGTCGTTTTACCTATAAATAGGGGCACGCCGAAACGTTGAATTTAGTTCTTTAGTGACTTTCGTGCTGTGTGTGTATAATAGTATAAAACAGTGAAAAATGACTGGTCGTGGTAAAGGAGGCAAAGGCTTGGGAAAGGGTGGCGCCAAGCGTCATCGCAAAGTGCTGCGTGATAACATCCAAGGTATCACGAAGCCTGCTATCCGCCGTTTGGCTCGTCGAGGCGGTGTGAAGCGCATATCTGGACTCATATACGAGGAAACGCGTGGCGTTCTGAAGGTTTTCTTGGAGAACGTAATTCGTGATGCCGTCACCTAACGAACACGCCAAGAGAAGACTGTTACCAGCCATGGATGTTGTCTACGCTCTGAAGAGGCAAGCCGCACCCTCTAGGATTTGGCGTTAAAAAAACTGTAAATTCTGTACCCCTATTAGCAATCGGTCCTTTTCAGGACCACATTTAGTTTTTTAAAAGAGGAAGATTTCAAAAAGTATTTAATTTAATTGTTGGGACTTTAGAAAATATGTAGGTCGTAACTAAAAATAAATGTCGGTAGTTCGTACTCTTTCAGACGGATGTGTATTTCTAACATGGCGCTGAACCGACTGAAGTGGTGGGTGTGGGAGTATTTAAAGAAGCAAATTGTAGTTTATACCGCATATAGAAGAAAAACTGTACTACATGTCAATCTTTAAGTAGTTTTTTTATGATTTACTATCTACAAAAAATTCCCAAGTGTAAATTTTTTCAATTCTTTGGTAATAATTTGGTCGTCCTGAAAAGGACGGTTTGACGATTTTATGTACAAGTAGGTTTTTAGCTTAGCCTTTGAAACGTTTAGGCCTTCTCTCGGTCTTCTTGGGCAACAGAACAGCCTGTATTTAGCAACACGCCACCAATTGTGAATTGTGACGCCGGAGAGCAGCTTGTTTAACTCCTCGTCGTTTCGGATGGCCAGTTGCAGATGACGCGGAATAATTCTAGTCTTCTTGTTGTCACGAGCAGCATTGCCAGCCAACTCGAGAACCTCAGCGGCCAGATATTCCATTACGGCAGCTAGGTAAACTGGAGCGCCTGCACAACACGCTCGGCGTAGTTGCCCTTTCGGAGCAGACGGTGAATACGGCCCACAGGGAATTGAAGACCGGCACGGTTCGAGCGGGACTTTGCCTTTCCCCTTCACTTTGCCACCTTTCACGTCCAGACATTTTGCTTTGCGTTTATTTCACTTAGTTCACTTTACACACGGAACACGAATGCTCGTCGAACGCCGACAGCGGAATATTTATACTTTTCCGTTTGCCGGCGCGTTCAGTAGGGTGGGTGACTTAGACCTGAATTGACTGCTCGAAAAAAAGTATAAAGGTGAACGCGTTCGGGCCCACATCACGATAAGTGAATTGTGTTTGTGAAATATAAGTAACGTGAACAATGCCTCCGAAAACTAGTGGAAAGGCAGCAAGAAGGCTGCAAGGCTCAGAAGAACATCACCAAGACCGACAAGAAAAGAAGCGCAAGAGGAAGGAGAGCTAATGCCATCTACATTTACAAGGTCTCAAGCAGGTCCATCCTGACACCTCGGAATTCGTCGAAGGCGATGAGCATAATGAACAGCTTTGTAAATGATATTTTCGAGCGGAATTGCTGCGAAGCGTCTCGTCTAGCTCACTACAACAAGCGCTCCGACCATCACCAGTCGGGAAATCCAAACGGCTGTTCGCCTGCTTCTGCCTGGAGAGTTGGCCAAGCATGCTGTCAGTGAGGGAACCAAGGCTGTTACCAAAGTACACCAGCTCCAAATAATTGGCTCCTGTGAATGCGGACAACAATCCAAAACGGCCCTTTCAGGGCCACAATGTTATACCAAAGAAATGCATTTTTCGATATACCAAATCACCAATGAAAATGAATTTACCAATAAAACGTATCTACCCGCAATATGGGAAGATACTGTTCAAATAAATATAGGTAACGAAAACTGAATGCGGCCAATATGCAATGTAATTCAATAACGCAACGAAAGACATGAAGCGTTTTATTGTTACTAGCGAACGTCAGCTAATAAATAAGTAGAACATTTTAATACACAAATACTATTTAATTAAAAGTTTTTTTCTCTGCAACAGAACGTTGTAGCCCTGAAAAGGACTTGTATAAACAAATTTCAGATCTATAAATCATAAATCTAAAGTTTTGATTGCGAACATGTTCCAAATACTGTACTTTTTCACAATTTACTTTTTGGCAGCCGTACTCTTCGCTTTCGGCTTTGGCAGTAGCAGAAACCGATGCTTTCTTCACCGTCTTTTTGGGGTCTTGCAGACACCGCTGGCTTTGCCTTTGGGGCTTTCGCTACTACAAGCCTTTGGCTTCGATGCAGTCACTTTCGCCTTTGTTGCGGCGTTCTTCGACTTTACGATTCCAGTTTCTTGGCGTCCTTGGCTTTTGCCTTCTCAGTTTTCTTATTTTCGGCAGTGCTTTTGGTAGCCACACCCTTCTTAGCTTTGGGCTTTTTGTCAGCAGCCCCAGCGGCAGTTTTTTTGGAGGAGACACCAATCTTCTTAGAGGCTACCTTCTTGCTTTGAACTTTTTTCTCTGCAGACAAAACCTTAGACTTTGCCTTCGGATCCTTGTCCTTCTTGGCGGAGGCCGACAGTTTGAAAGATCCAGATGCAACCTTTTCCCTTTGTTTGGATAAGCTTTCCATTGACCACGGCCGATTTTAGGTACTTCTTGATGAATGGCGCTAACTTTTGGGCGTCGCATTTATAGGTGGCAGTGATATATTTTTTTATTGCAAGAAGTGATGAACCGCCACGTTCCTTTAATTTTTAATAGAAGCGTCCACCATTTGCTGAGTTGGCGGATGTGATGGCGTCGCAGTGGCTTTCTTAGCCTTTGCGGATCCAGATGCCTTTTTTTGGACCACTTTCTTCTCAACTGTCGCTGGGCGTGGCAGCCACTGGGGAAGCGGACGTTGCAACTGCAGAATCAGACATTTTATTCACTGAGAACACTTTTTTTCTGTTAAAAACGGCCCGCGCGCTGCCTACCAACTCCTTTGCTCTTATGAGAATCGAGGAGGAGAGCACTTTAACAATGCTACTGACATCAGTCGTTTACTATGTCGAAGTTGGCTTGAAGTATAAACTTTTTTTAATTTTTTAGTATTTAAAATCATTAATAAAAATAAGGTTTTAATTGTTCTACCACTTTTAAATAATTATTTCGTCACTTTGCATTTTAAAAGGATGTAATATGGGTTTTGAGACTTCAAATGTTGATTGAAGTTTTATATTTACATTTTAACTGGACAATTTATAACAAAACATCAATAAAATAAAAATATTGCAAATATTTTATAATTCCTAATGTTATGAAATTGCAACGTTCCATCATACCCTTAGAAAGACTTCTGAAAGAAGCGTATATATTAATTAAGAGACTATATTAGTTAATTTAAGTTCACATTAACCTACAGAACCTACTGCCTTTACGGCAGCATTCAGAAATAATTTCTATCGTTAAAAATACAAATACTTTCTTAAATAATATAATATTAATATAATTAATAAAATTTTCTTGAATTATTAATGTGTTTGCTTAGTTAGATCAGACCTTTCATGCATATTTTCAAATAATTTGTTCGGAAATCAATCGATTTCCTCGCCATATATGCATTAGCCTCGATGTAGTCAAAATAATAATCAAATAAAAATAAGAAGCAACAATTTTTTTATTATCCTTTGTTAGATAGATATAAGATATTAAATTCCCCACCAAAATTAACCAATTTCCATGCTGAATTTTAGATAACTTTTATTTTTACAGACGTTTGAAGGGACAGTGTCAATTGTCCCGTACGACCTCTTCAATAATATTCCAACTTTAGTTAACACATAGAAAAAAATATAAAACAGCTCATTTTATTTTATTATTTCTGTTATTTTATAAAAATTGCTCTCATCAATGTAATTTCATTATTTCCAAACTGTCTTTCGCGGAATTTAGATTTTTTTTAGGTGTTTAAAGTTCAGCGTCCCTGCACGACACTTTACTGCTAGTTTTACTGGATTAGCATCAAGAACAAAAAAAAATATTTATTATTGTAATAACTCTTCTTTATTTAATAATAAAAATAAGATTATTTCATTCTTTCTCTGGCAGAATTACTATTTTTACGTATGATTGAAGATATTAATATAATAATAATAGAATATGAATTATGTTCTTATTTGTTTTTATTTTATAAATAGTCGCCAACAGAAAATGTATCTCATTGATTCTAGTTTGTGGTCCTGAAAAGGACCGATTATAGAGTACTACACTGCAAGTGATGCCCCTGTCAGCTTAAGCACGCTCGCCGCGAATGCGTCGCGCTAACTGGATGTCTTGGGCATAATGGTGACACGCTTGGCATGAATGCACACAAGTTGGTATCTTCGAAGAGACCAACTAGGTAGGCTCGCTAGCTTCCTGCAGAGCATAACCGCCGAGCTCTGGAATCGGCAAGTCCGTCTAAAGTCCTGAGCGATTTCACGCACCAGACGCTGGAAAGGCAGCTTGCGGATTAGAAGCTCGGTGCTCTTTGGTAGCGACGGGATTCACGCAAGGCCACTGTTCAGGGCGATAGCGATGGGGCTTCTTCACACCTCCAGTGGCTGGAGCACTCTTGCGAGCGGCCTTTGTAGCCAGTTGTTTGCGGTGGTGCTTTTCCACAGTCGATTTGCGTGCAGTTTGCTTGGTACGAGCCATTTGGATTTCCAACAAAATTTCACGTTCACTACTTCACGTTAAAAACACAATAAAGAATGACAGAGCATTTGCTACCCTACTTATATAGCAATCGTGATGGTGAAAGAGAGAGAGAAAAACAGAGGCCATTTCATTTGACGACCGAAGAACGAAACGAACAATATCGTTCGTACTCTCTCGGGTTTTTGTCGTTTTACCTATAAATAGGGGCACGCCCGAAACGTTGAATTTAGTTCTTAGTGACTTTCGTGCTGTGTGTGTATAATAGTATAAAACAGTGAAAAAATGACTGGTCGTGGTAAAGGAGGCAAAGGCTTGGAAAGGGTGGCGCCAAGCGTCATCGCAAAGTGCTGCGTGATAACATCCAAGGTATCACGAAGCCTGCTATCCGCCGTTGGCTCGTCGAGGCGGTGTGAAGCGCATATCTGGACTCATATACGAGGAAACGCGTGGCGTTCTGAAGGTTTTCTTGGAGAACGTAATTCGTGATGCCGTCACCCTACACCGAACACGCCAAGAGGAAGACTGTTACAGCCATGGATGTGTCTACGCTCTGAAGAGGCAAGCCGCACCCTCTACGGATTTGGCGGTTAAAAAACTGTAAATTCTGTACCCTATTAAGCAATCGTCCTTTTCAGGACCACTATTTAGTTTTAAAAGGAGGAAGATTTCAAAAAGTATTAATTAATTGGTGGGACTTAGAAAATATGTAGGTCGTAACTAAAAATAAATGTCGGTAGTTCGTACTCTTTCAGACGGAATGTGTATTCTAACATGGCCTTGAACCGACTGAAGTGGTGGGTGTGGGAGTATTTAAAGAAGCAAATTGTAGTTATACGCATATAGAAGAAAAAACTGTACTACATGTCAATCTTTAAGTAAGTTTTTTTATGATTTACTATCTAAAAACAATTCCCAAGTGTAAAATTTTTTCAATTCTTTGGTAATAATTGGTCGTCCTGAAAAGGACGGTTTGACGATTTTATGTACATAGGTTTTTAGCTTAGCCTTTGAAACGTTAGGCCTTCTTCTCGGTCTCTTGGGCAACAGAACAGCCTGTATATTAGGCAACACGCCACCCTTGTGCAATTGTGACGCGGAGAGCACTTGTTAACTCCTCGTCGTTTCGGGATGGCCAGTTGCAGATGACGCGGAATAATCTAGTCTCTTGTTGTCACGAGCAGCATTGCCAGCCAACTCGAGAACCTCAGCGGCCAGATATTCCATTACGGCAGCTAGGTAAACGGAGCGCCTGCACCAACACGCTCGGCCGTAGTGCCCTTCGGAGCAGACGGTGAATACGGCCCACAGGGAATTGAAAGACCGGCACGGTCGAGCGGGACTTTGCCTTTCCCTTCACTTTGCCACTTTTCCACGTCCAGACATTTGCTTTGCGTTTATTCACTTAGTTCACTTACACCACGAAACGAATGCTCGTCGAACGCCGACAGCGGGAATATTTAATACTTTCCGTTGCCGGCGCGTTCAGTTAGGGTGGTGACTTAGACCTGAATTGACTGCTCGAAAAAAAGTATAAAGGTGAACGCGTTCGGGCCCACATCACGATAAGTGAATTGTGTTTGTGAAAATATAAAGTAACGTGAACAATGCCTCCGAAAACTAGTGGAAAGGCAGCCAAGAAGGCTGGCAAGGCCTCAGAAGAACATCACCAAGACCGACAAGAAAAAAGAAGCGCAAGAGGAAGAGAGCTATCCATCTACATTTACAAGGTTCTCAAGCAGGTCCATCCTGACACCGGAATTCGTCGAAGGCGATGAGCATAATGAACAGCTTGTAAATGATATTTCGAGCGAATTGCTGCCGAAGCGTCTCGTCTAGCTCACTACAACAAGCGCTCGACCATCACAGTCGGGAATCCAAACGGCTGTTCGCCTGCTTCTGCCTGGAGATGTGCCAAGCATGCTGTCAGTGAGGGAACCAAGGCTGTTACCAAGTACACCAGCTCCAAATAATTGGCTCCTGTGAATGCGGACAACAATCCAAAACGGCCCTTTTCAGGGCCACAATGTTATACCAAAGAAATGCATTTTTCGATATACCAATCACCAATGAAAATGAATTTACCAATAAAACGTATCTACCCGCAATATGGGAGATACTGTTCAAATAAATATAGGTAACGAAAACTGAATGCGGCCAATATGCAATGTAATTCAATAACGCAACGAAAGACATGAAGCGTTTTATTGTTACTGCGAACGTCAGCTAATAAATAAGTAGAACATTTTAATACACAAATACTATTTAAATTAAAGTTTTTTTCTCTTGCAACAGAACGTTGTAGCCCTGAAAAGGACTTGTATAAACAAATTTCAGATCTATAAATCATAAATCTAAAGTTTTGATTGCGAACATGTTCCAAATACTGTACTTTTTCACAATTTACTTTTTGGCAGCCGTAGTCTTCGCTTTCGGCTTCTTGGCAGTAGCAGAAACCGATGCTTTCTTCACCGTCTTTTTGGGTCTTGCAGACACCGCTGGCTTTGCCTTTGGGGCTTTCGCTACTACAGCCTTTGGCTTCGATGCAGTCACTTTCGCCTTTGTTGCGGCGTTCTTCGACTTTACGATTCCAGTTTTCTTGGCATCCTTGGCTTTTGCCTTCTCAGTTTTCTTATTTTCGGCAGTCTTTTTGGTAGCCACACCCTTCTTAGCTTTGGGCTTTTTGTCAGCAGCCCCAGCGGCAGTTTTTTTGGAGGAGACACCAATCTTCTTAGAGGCTACCTTCTTGCTTTGAACTTTTTTCTCTGCAGACAAAACCTTCGACTTTGCCTTCGGATCCTTGTCCTTCTTGGCGGAGGCCGACAGTTTGAAAGATCCAGATGCACCTTTTCCCTTTGTTTGGATAAGCTTTCCATTGACCACGGCCGATTTTAGGTACTTCTTGATGAATGGCGCTAACTTTTGGGCGTCGCATTTATAGGTGGCAGTGATATATTTTTTTATTGCAAGAAGTGATGAACCGCCACGTTCCTTTAAATTTTTAATAGAAGCGTCCACCATTTGCTGAGTTGGCGGATGT
Organism: Drosophila mauritiana; assembly: GCF_004382145.1. Classification (NCBI taxonomy): domain Eukaryota; kingdom Metazoa; phylum Arthropoda; class Insecta; order Diptera; family Drosophilidae; genus Drosophila; species Drosophila mauritiana. The sequence continues at coordinate 36,322 of NW_022881533.1, forward strand.
GACGGCGTCGCAGTGGCTTTCTTAGCCTTTGTGCCAGCGGATCCAGATGCCTTTTTTTGGACCACTTTCTTCTCAACTGTCGCTGGCGTGGCAGCCACTGGGGAAGCGGACGTTGCAACTGCAGAATCAGACATTTTATTCACTGAGAACACTTTTTTTCTGTTAAAAACGGCCCGCGCGCTGCCTACCAACCTCCTTTGCTCTTATGAGAATCGAGGAGGAGAGCACTTTAACAATGCTACTGACATCAGTCGTTTACTATGTCGAAGTTGGCTTGAAGTATAAACTTTTTTTAATTTTTTAGTATTTAAAATCATTAATAAAAATAAGGTTTTAATTGTTCTACACTTTTAAATAATTATTTCGTCACTTTGCATTTTTAAAAGGATGTAATATGGGTTTTGAGACTTTCAAATGTTGATTGAAGTTTTATATTTACATTTTTAACTGGACCAATTTATAACAAAACATCAATTAAAATAAGAAATATTGCAAATATTTTACTAATTCCTAATGTTTATTGAAATTGCAACGTTCATCCCTTAGAAAGACTTCTGAAAGAAGCGTATATTATTAATTAAGATACTATATTAGTTAATTTAAGTTCACATTAACCTACAGAACCTACTGCCTTTACGGCAGCATTCAGAAATAATTTTCTATCGTTAAAAATACAAATACTTTCTTAAATAATATAATATTAATATAATTAATAAAATTTTCTTGAATTATTAATGTGTTTGCTTAGTTAGATCAGACCTTTCATGCATATTTTCAAATAATTTGTTCGGAAATCAATCGATTTCCTCGCCATATATGCATTAGCCTCGATGTAGTCAAATAAATAAATCAAATAAAAAATAAGAAGCAACAATTTTTTTATTATCCTTTGTTAGATAGATATAGATATTAAATTCCCCAACCAAATTAACCAATTTCCATGCTGAATTTTAGATAACTTTTATTTTTTACAGACGTTTGAAGGGACAGTGTCAATTGTCCCGTACGACCTCTTCAATAATATTTCCAACTTTAGTTAACACATAGAAAAAAATATAAAACAGCTCATTTTATTTTATTATTTTCTGTTATTTTATAAAAATTGCTCTCATCAATGTAATTTCATTATTTCCAAACTGTCTTTCGCGGAATTTAGATTTTTTTTAGGTGTTTAAAGTTCAGCGTCCCTTGCCACGACACTTTTACTGCTAGTTTTACTGGACGTTAGCATCAAGAACAAATAAAAAATATTTATTATTGTAATAACCTCTTCTTTAATTTAATAATAAAAATAAGATTATTTTCATTCTTTCTCTGGCAGAATTACTATTTTTACGTATGATTGAAGATATTAATATAATAATAATAGAATATGAATTATGTTCTTATTTGTTTTTATTTTATAAATAGTCGCAACAGAAAATTGTATCTCATTGATTCTAGTTTGTGGTCCTGAAAAGGACCGATTATAGAGTACTACACTGCAAGTTGATGCCCTGTCAGCTTAAGCACGCTCGCCGCGAATGCGTCGCGCTAACTGGATGTCTTTGGGCATAATGGTGACACGCTTGGCATGAATGGCACACAAGTTGGTATCTTCGAAGAGACCAACTAGGTAGGCTTCGCTAGCTTCCTGCAGAGCCATAACCGCCGAGCTCTGGAATCGCAAGTCCGTCTTAAAGTCCTGAGCGATTTCACGCACCAGACGCTGGAAAGGCAGCTTGCGGATTAGAAGCTCGGTGCTCTTTTGGTAGCGACGGATTTCACGCAAGGCCACTGTTCCAGGGCGATAGCGATGGGGCTTCTTCACACCTCCAGTGGCTGGAGCACTCTTGCGAGCGGCCTTTGTAGCCAGTTGTTTGCGTGGTGCTTTTCCACCAGTCGATTTGCGTGCAGTTTGCTTGGTACGAGCCATTTGGATTTCACAAAATTTCACGTTCACTACTTCACGTTTAAAAACACAATAAACGATCAGAGCATTTGCTACCTACTTATATAGCAATCGTGGATGGTGAAAGAGAGAGAGAAAAACAGAGGCCATTTCATTTGACGACCGAAGAACGAAACGAACATATCGTTCGTACTCTCTCGGGTTTTTGTCGTTTTACCTATAAATAGGGGCACGCCGAAACGTTGAATTTAGTTCTTTAGTGACTTTCGTGCTGTGTGTGTATAATAGTATAAAACAGTGAAAAATGACTGGTCGTGGTAAAGGAGGCAAAGGCTTGGGAAAGGGTGGCGCCAAGCGTCATCGCAAAGTGCTGCGTGATAACATCCAAGGTATCACGAAGCCTGCTATCCGCCGTTTGGCTCGTCGAGGCGGTGTGAAGCGCATATCTGGACTCATATACAGTTAATTTGATTTAATTTTGAAGATCGCAAGCGACCGTTTATTGCAATTTATCATTTGAAACTAAAGCTAGTGTACAAAATGTTTCCCTAAGTCCCTAGCAATCAAGTCGGCAGCGGCGCAGTTGCGTCGGCCGCGGCGCAGCGGAGAAGTATTGATGTCGCGCTTAACCGTTCGTTGGCGTTGATTGCAGCGGAGACTATGCAGAACTATGTAGAACGATGTTAGAGAATCAATTGCAGGGCAATAACTCCTCCCCTCTTAATTGACGCTTGTCCTCGAGCGGTCATCATAAGGACGGGACGTTGTTGAGTCGCATCGTTGGTGGGGTGATTCGTGGTGGTTTGGGCACCGCATTAATGGTTTGAATGCCAGGTGTTTATTGTTGCGTGCGTTCGAGGTTTGTGCAACTCGGATGTGTTCTGCATTGACAACTTGATTGCTTTCTATTAAAATGCTGGTTTTACTAGATTACTAGAATTTATATCTACATATTTTTAGACCATTGGAACCTTTGCAGAAGGCATTGATTCCGTACATTTCGTCTTTAATTGGTAAATTTATTATTATTCAAATTAAATTATTATTTATTTATTATTATTAGTTTCCTTTACTGATCATGTTTTAAAATATAAGAAATAAGGAATTAACTGATTCAATATGGAGATTTTAATGACATACAAATTTTAGTTCCGTTGTGTAAAGCGAGAACGTGTGAAAGTTTTAACATTTATTTGACCGTCAAGGCAGAAATCGGTATATTGTTTTCAGGTAGGCTACTGATCTCATTCAATTTAAACTCGCTCCGCAGAAACGCATTCACAACGCAATCTCTTATTTCACGAGCCCAATCTAATTCTGCAAACCTGGCCATAGGCCATCTCTGTCAAAGTCGAATCGTTTCAAATTTAATTCTGTGTTCTCGTGGTTACGTTAATCAGTATGTTTAATGTTTCTATGTTCTACTTGTCTATCGATGTGGCCACAGTAATTATTCTGAAAGCAATCATGATCTTATGTTACTTTTATGTACTAATTTCCCTGATTCTGTTAATATTGTGGTACTTCGGTCTTCCTTAACTAGTTCCTTCCTAAATCTACTTGATAACTTAGAACCTAATCTTGTATTAACCCTAACGAAAATTTCTTGCCCTTTGATATAGGTCTTTATGGGCTTTCTTGTCCGGTTGTGGTATTCCATGTCAGTTTCCTGTTTTTGCCTAAGTCGGTCTATATTGTCCAGTCTAGCTTGTTCATATTTTTCTGGAGCTACGGTAGCTATCCTGCCGAAGAACACCTCTAGAGGTCGTTTTTTTGTGACAGAACAGTGTAGTTATATTCATAGATGGCCCTATCGAGAAGTTCCTCGAAGCCCCTATGTGTTCCATAAACATCTCATTATTTCAGAGAGTGTGGAGTGAAATCTTTCTATCTGTCCATTTACTGTACTTTTATACGGAGGTGCTTTATAGAGCTCAATACCCAGCTGGTCTGTCAACATGAATTTGATAGAGGCTGAGTTGAGGGACTTTTCATTGTCCATTACTATTAATTTAGGCACTCCATAATAAAACACGATATCTCTTAGAGCTTTCCTAATGTCTTCTACAGCTTTGGATTTGATAACTCTTCCATGGCCAGTTTGGAAAATTTATCAATCGCCGTGAGCACCAGATGTCGTTCTGTCGAGTAGATGTCAATATGAATAATTTGTCCGGGTATTCTGGCAAGGGAGTTTGTCTTATTTCTGGATGCGTGGGATGTCTGTCATATTTAGCAGTCTTACACACGATTCACGATAGCCGAAACTTTGGAAAGTATACTCTTTCGGACAACTGAGCTTTATTTTCCACAGCATTTCTGTGTGCTCTGTTATGTGTCCTAAGTATTTCTTCCTCTTGTTCGGCTTCGTTAACAAGGTCTTTGACTTTGGTTTGACAGAATCTAATCTTGAAACCCTGAAAATGGATGGGTAGAGAATTTGTATTTTTCCCATTACATCCTCAGATGTGAAAATTCCATTAATCACGGATGGGTTGAGATATTCTTTCAAATCTGACAAGAGACTGTCGGGTGTGAACAATTTGCGATCTACTAAATGCCTTTGAAATGTCGGGAATGGAATGCTAAATGAGTAGTTCTCTGACTCGGACTCCCTGAAGAAAATTTGATTCTTGAATGCATTTATCGGGGCTTCAACGCTTGGTATCAGCCCATGGCTCGAACTGTCAGAGCTGTGCATTGTTGAGGCTACTGTGTTAATCTGTTCGACTGTCGGTCCTCTGGACAGAGCGTCGGCTACAGTATTTTCTCTGCCTGGCTTGTAGAAAATTTCGTAGTCATATTCCTCAAGGTATGCTTTCCATCTCTTAATCCTCGCATTTCCATTCCAACTACTGAGAGAATGGGTCAAGGGCTGATGGTCAGTAAAGATTTTCACCTTTGCTTTACCGTAAAGGTAAATTTTTAGCTTTTTTAGAGCCCAGATAATGGCTAACATTTCCTTCTCATTCGTGGCATAATTTTCTTCCGCCTTCGAGAGTGTTCTCGATAAAAATGAGATGGGTCTGTTCTCTTGTGAAAGAACAGCGCCTACTGCGAAATTGGAAGCATCCGTTGTTAGGTGAAATTCTTTTTTAAAGTCCGGGTAGTGGAGTATTACGTCTGGAGAAACCAAGCTGCTCTTCAATTTCTTGAAGGCTTCTATTGCTTCGCGATTAAGGGAGACGGATTTTTTTGACGATAATGTCTTGGAAATTCGACCATCCTCCCCTCAAAAGCGAGCTAAGTGGTTTTGCTAACTTAGCGTAGTTAGGAATAAATCTCCTGTAATATCCGGATAATCCCAAGAATGATCTCAGTTCTTTGAGTGTCCTTGGAATTGGAAAGTCTGAGATTGCCTGTACCTTGGTTGGGCTGGTTTCAATGCCCTTGTCGGACACGACGAAGCCTAGGAACTCCACTTTTCTCTTCATAAACTCGCATTTATCCAACTGACATTTCATGTTGGCTTGCTGAAGAGTTCTGAAAATAGTGTCAAGGTTCTGGTAATGTGTTTCATCATCTTTACTAAAGATGATGATGTCGTCAATATAAATGAAACATATCTTACCGATATGTTCGTGAAGGATATCGTCCAGTGCCGCTGGAAAATTGACGGTGCATTTTTCAGACCGAATGGGAGTCGTGTAAACTCGTATTTTCCATTATTGATTCTTTTCAATATCAGATTCCTTTAAAAGAATCTGATGAAACCCACTTTTCAGATCGAGCACTGAGAAAATCTTGTTGTCTCAATTGGGCCAATACTTCATTAATGTCAGGGATAGGGTATCTGTCCGCTACCGTTACCATGTTAAGTTTCCGATAGTCAATTACCACCCTGTATTTTTTCTTGCCAGAGGAGTCGAGTTTTTTTGGTACAATCCACACTGGTGAATTGTAAGGTGACCTTGAGGGTCGAATGATTCCATCGTGTAAAAGTTCGGAAATTTGTTTGTGTACCTCGTCTTTAAGAGACATTGGGTACTGATAGAATTTTGAGTATATTGGCGTATCCGATATAGTTCGGATTGCTGCCCTTACACTTGTTGTGTAGGTTAGTTTTTGATTGGGGTCTGCGAAGAGACCTGGATACGAATCAATTATTTTATTTAATTTCATTCTCTGTTCTACCTCTAAGTGTTTTATTCTCGGACTAATCGTGCTAACAGCCTCGAACTGTTTTTCTTTGAGAACAACTCTTTTCCCGTTTTCCAGTGTCATGGTTAGGTTCTTCAAATCAATTTGCGCTCCCATTCCCTTCATTGTGTCTTTGCCAAGTATGGCGTCAAAAGTCTTCAGCGTTGGTAATAAAAAAATTTTATTTCGAAATCGAAAAGATTTGCTCTTTTGTAATGCGATATTTTTACATCACCGCCTGGAGTATCAGCTATGTAAGGCTTATTATTTGGTATCGCGTTCGTCACCAAATTGGGCTGGATGTAATTTTTATTAGAGCCTGTGTCAATCAACACCCTTAAAACCTTTCCACTCCCCACTCTACATTCGAAGTATGGTAGTGAGGAGTCTTCTACTCTAAAAAATGCAACACGTGGTCTCGTTGTTCGCTGTCCAAATTGTCTATTTGCCCATCACAGTATTCATTTAGTGTGCCGTTTATATTGTTCTGGGTTTCATAATCTTGCATCGACCGTTGATAGCCTGTCATGCTTGAACTGGACCCAGTTACTTCAATACTTGGCTGTCTCATGTTTACTGTTTGGATGTTGTAGTTCTTTTTGTCCGAGTGTGGTCTATTCATATAATTAATGTTTCGCGTCTGTACACTGCCGTCCACGTCCATTGGTTCTGGTCTTGGTTGTGGTTTGGTCGCAAAGGGACGATTATATTGTTGCATTGCTGTTGATAGTTTTGTCGGGGTGGAATGAACGGTGCATGAAGTTAGACACATGTTGCCTTGGCGCCGGGAATGGCTGGCCAAAATATTGTGAAGGTCTCCTAATGGGATGTCGTGGAGGGACCGGTGGAGGCTGTCGATGGCCAAAGGCATTCGACGGCTGAAAATTGCGGGGTGCCGGTATGGGTTTTTCATTTCCTCTGAAACTCGACTGTTGACCTTATTTGCCGCATGGTTTGACCTGAAAGTTTGATTTTCAAGTTTAAGGCAATAATGTAAAGCTGAGGGGAGATCAGCTGGCTCTTTTATTGCCAAAAGGCGAGGTAAATCTCCTCGAAGACCTCTGATAAAAGTATCCAGAGCTTTTCTCTGTACATTTTTGTAACAAAGTGCTCGGATTCTCGGCTCATTTGCATGCAGCCGACTTTATTTAGAATAAGCGACAGATTTTTGTAGACGTCCTGGTGGAAGTCTTCCACCGACTGCTGGTGGCCTTGAACCAAAGTTGACATTTGGTATTCCAAGGTAGTTATGTCCCGTTTATCTGCGTAATGCAGAGTGAGACATCTCGACATGGCCTTCCAGTCCAGCGGAATGCTGTAGGACTCGAGTGCCACATCAGCACTTCCAACAATTTTATTTCTTATGGTATGAAGTATACCATAATATTTTGGAGTACCCACAAATGGGGTATAAGTCTCCATGATTCTATCAACGCTCTTTTTCCAAGACCCAAATTCTGCTGGATTTCCAGAGAATTCCCTGATCGATTTTACGATATCAGGCACCCTGTCAAAGTCCGCTAAATTATTTCTGTATTCGGGCTCGACGACCTGGTCGCTCACGTCAGTAAAGTCAAGAGTATTGTTATTCATTTGTTTTATCAGTCCAGGTAAAACTTGGGCCACCGTTTGGCCAATTAATGCTGTCAACTGTTCGACACTCATGTCTACGCGATGCTGTTCAGGCAGGTCGTGTCTTTCTGAGGGCACCGGTCTTTCATTTGAACTAAATGCTGATGGTCTTATTATATTATTAGGGTTTGCCATACTGGTTTTTAATTCGGACAACACCTTTGTTAACTGTTATCAGTTCCGTTAGTTCTCAGACTTCGTTTTGCATTTAATGCGGTCACTCCTCCTGGCTGGGTTGTTGTCCTTTTTGCCTGGGCTACTGGGGAATCCACGTCAGCACTCCAAAGAAGGTTTTCTGCGGGCTGGCCTGAGAGATCCACAAATGGGCAATGCTATGCCGATGAGTATTTTCCTCTTCCGGAAAATCTATTTTTTTTCAAACAATTTTATTTCATAGCCGACCGTGAATTTTGTTTGTTAATAACTCGCGGGAGTTTCTTCGGCACAATTTAACCAACGAAGCAAAATTTTGATTTTGCTCCGCGACTTAGAATTTTCTGTCGTTCGCGTTTAAGTTAATAATTACAGTTAATTTGATTTAATTTTGAAGATCGCAAGCGACCGTTTATTGCAATTTATCATTTGAAACTAAAGCTAGTGTACAAAATGTTTCCCTAAGTCCCTAGCAATCAAGTCGGCAGCGGCGCAGTTGCGTCGGCCGCGGCGCAGCGTCGCGCTTAACCAATTTAACTATACGAGGAAACGCGTGGCGTTCTGAAGGTTTTCTTGGAGAACGTAATTCGTGATGCCGTCACCTACACCGAACACGCCAAGAGGAAGACTGTTACAGCCATGGATGTTGTCTACGCTCTGAAGAGGCAAGGCCGCACCCTCTACGGATTTGGCGGTTAAAAAAACTGTAAATTCTGTACCCCTATTAAGCAATCGGTCCTTTTCAGGACCACTATTTAGTTTTTAAAAGGAGGAAGATTTTCAAAAAGTATTTAATTTAATTGGTTGGGACTTAGAAAATATGTAGGTCGTAACTAAAAATAAATGTCGGTAGTTCGTACTCTTTCAGACGGAATGTGTATTTCTAACATGGCCTTGAACCGACTGAAGTGGTGGGTGTGGGAGTATTTAAAGAAGCAAATTGTAGTTTATACCGCATATAGAAGAAAAACTGTACTACATGTCAATCTTTAAGTAGTTTTTTTTATGATTTACTATCTACAAAAAATTCCCAAGTGTAAAATTTTTTTAATTCTTTGGTAATAATTTGGTCGTCCTGAAAAGGACGGTTTGACGATTTTATGTACAAGTAGGTTTTTAGCTTAGCCTTTGAAACGTTTAGGCCTTCTTCTCGGTCTTCTTGGGCAACAGAACAGCCTGTATATTAGGCAACACGCCACCTTGTGCAATTGTGACGCCGGAGAGCAGCTTGTTTAACTCCTCGTCGTTTCGGATGGCCAGTTGCAGATGACGCGGAATAATTCTAGTCTTCTTGTTGTCACGAGCAGCATTGCCAGCCAACTCGAGAACCTCAGCGGCCAGATATTCCATTACGGCAGCTAGGTAAACTGGAGCGCCTGCACCAACACGCTCGGCGTAGTTGCCCTTTCGGAGCAGACGGTGAATACGGCCCACAGGGAATTGAAGACCGGCACGGTTCGAGCGGGACTTTGCCTTTCCCTTCACTTTGCCACCTTTTCCACGTCCAGACATTTTGCTTTGCGTTTATTTCACTTAGTTCACTTTACACACGGAACACGAATGCTCGTCGAACGCCGACAGCGGAATATTTATACTTTTCCGTTTGCCGGCGCGTTCAGTTAGGGGTGGGTGACTTAGACCTGAATTGACTGCTCGAAAAAAAGTATAAAGGTGAACGCGTTCGGGCCCACATCACGATAAGTGAATTGTGTTTGTGAAAATATAAGTAACGTGAACAATGCCTCCGAAAACTAGTGGAAAGGCAGCCAAGAAGGCTGGCAAGGCTCAGAAGAACATCACCAAGACCGACAAGAAAAAGAAGCGCAAGAGGAAGGAGAGCTATGCCATCTACATTTACAAGGTTCTCAAGCAGGTCCATCCTGACACCGGAATTTCGTCGAAGGCGATGAGCATAATGAACAGCTTTGTAAATGATATTTTCGAGCGAATTGCTGCCGAAGCGTCTCGTCTAGCTCACTACAACAAGCGCTCGACCATCACCAGTCGGGAAATCCAAACGGCTGTTCGCCTGCTTCTGCCTGGAGAGTTGGCCAAGCATGCTGTCAGTGAGGGAACCAAGGCTGTTACCAAGTACACCAGCTCCAAATAATTGGCTCCTGTGAATGCGGACAACAATCCAAAACGGCCCTTTTCAGGGCCACAATGTTATACCAAAGAAATGCATTTTTCGATATACCAATCACCAATGAAAATGAATTTACCAATAAAACGTATCTACCCGCAATATGGGAGATACTGTTCAAATAAATATAGGTAACGAAAACTGAATGCGGCCAATATGCAATGTAATTCAATAACGCAACGAAAGACATGAAGCGTTTTATTGTTACTGCGAACGTCAGCTAATAAATAAGTAGAACATTTTAATACACAAATACTATTTAAATTAAAGTTTTTTTCTCTTGCAACAGAACGTTGTAGCCCTGAAAAGGACTTGTATAAACAAATTTCAGATCTATAAATCATAAATCTAAAGTTTTGATTGCGAACATGTTCCAAATACTGTACTTTTTCACAATTTACTTTTTGGCAGCCGTAGTCTTCGCTTTCGGCTTCTTGGCAGTAGCAGAAACCGATGCTTTCTTCACCGTCTTTTTGGGTCTTGCAGACACCGCTGGCTTTGCCTTTGGGGCTTTCGCTACTACAGCCTTTGGCTTCGATGCAGTCACTTTCGCCTTTGTTGCGGCGTTCTTCGACTTTACGATTCCAGTTTTCTTGGCATCCTTGGCTTTTGCCTTCTCAGTTTTCTTATTTTCGGCAGTCTTTTTGGTAGCCACACCCTTCTTAGCTTTGGGCTTTTTGTCAGCAGCCCCAGCGGCAGTTTTTTTGGAGGAGACACCAATCTTCTTAGAGGCTACCTTCTTGCTTTGAACTTTTTTCTCTGCAGACAAAACCTTCGACTTTGCCTTCGGATCCTTGTCCTTCTTGGCGGAGGCCGACAGTTTGAAAGATCCAGATGCACCTTTTCCCTTTGTTTGGATAAGCTTTCCATTGACCACGGCCGATTTTAGGTACTTCTTGATGAATGGCGCTAACTTTTGGGCGTCGCATTTATAGGTGGCAGTGATATATTTTTTTATTGCAAGAAGTGATGAACCGCCACGTTCCTTTAAATTTTTAATAGAAGCGTCCACCATTTGCTGAGTTGGCGGATGTGACGGCGTCGCAGTGGCTTTCTTAGCCTTTGTGCCAGCGGATCCAGATGCCTTTTTTTGGACCACTTTCTTCTCAACTGTCGCTGGCGTGGCAGCCACTGGGGAAGCGGACGTTGCAACTGCAGAATCAGACATTTTATTCACTGAGAACACTTTTTTTCTGTTAAAAACGGCCCGCGCGCTGCCTACCAACCTCCTTTGCTCTTATGAGAATCGAGGAGGAGAGCACTTTAACAATGCTACTGACATCAGTCGTTTACTATGTCGAAGTTGGCTTGAAGTATAAACTTTTTTTAATTTTTTAGTATTTAAAATCATTAATAAAAATAAGGTTTTAATTGTTCTACACTTTTAAATAATTATTTCGTCACTTTGCATTTTTAAAAGGATGTAATATGGGTTTTGAGACTTTCAAATGTTGATTGAAGTTTTATATTTACATTTTTAACTGGACCAATTTATAACAAAATCAATTAAAATAAGAAATATTGCAAATATTTTACTAATTCCTAATGTTTATTGAAATTGCAACGTTCATCCCTTAGAAAGACTTCTGAAAGAAGCGTATATTATTAATTAAGATACTATATTAGTTAATTTAAGTTCACATTAACCTACAGAACCTACTGCCTTTACGGCAGCATTCAGAAATAATTTTCTATCGTTAAAAATACAAATACTTTCTTAAATAATATAATATTAATATAATTAATAAAATTTTCTTGAATTATTAATGTGTTTGCTTAGTTAGATCAGACCTTTCATGCATATTTTCAAATAATTTGTTCGGAAATCAATCGATTTCCTCGCCATATATGCATTAGCCTCGATGTAGTCAAATAAAAAATCAAATAAAAAATAAGAAGCAACAATTTTTTTATTATCCTTTGTTAGATAGATATAGATATTAAATTCCCCAACCAAATTAACCAATTTCCATGCTGAATTTTAGATAACTTTTATTTTTTACAGACGTTTGAAGGGACAGTGTCAATTGTCCCGTACGACCTCTTCAATAATATTTCCAACTTTAGTTAACACATAGAAAAAAATATAAAACAGCTCATTTTATTTTATTATTTTCTGTTATTTTATAAAAATTGCTCTCATCAATGTAATTTCATTATTTCCAAACTGTCTTTCGCGGAATTTAGATTTTTTTTAGGTGTTTAAAGTTCAGCGTCCCTTGCCACGACACTTTTACTGCTAGTTTTACTGGACGTTAGCATCAAGAACAAATAAAAAATATTTATTATTGTAATAACCTCTTCTTTAATTTAATAAAAAATAAGATTATTTTCATTCTTTCTCTGGCAGAATTACTATTTTTACGTATGATTGAAGATATTAATATAATAATAATAGAATATGAATTATGTTCTTATTTGTTTTTATTTATAAATAGTCGCAACAGAAAATTGTATCTCATTGATTCTAGTTTGTGGTCCTGAAAAGGACCGATTATAGAGTACTACACTGCAAGTTGATGCCCTGTCAGCTTAAGCACGCTCGCCGCGAATGCGTCGCGCTAACTGGATGTCTTTGGGCATAATGGTGACACGCTTGGCATGAATGGCACACAAGTTGGTATCTTCGAAGAGACCAACTAGGTAGGCTTCGCTAGCTTCCTGCAGAGCCATAACCGCCGAGCTCTGGAATCGCAAGTCCGTCTTAAAGTCCTGAGCGATTTCACGCACCAGACGCTGGAAAGGCAGCTTGCGGATTAGAAGCTCGGTGCTCTTTTGGTAGCGACGGATTTCACGCAAGGCCACTGTTCCAGGGCGATAGCGATGGGGCTTCTTCACACCTCCAGTGGCTGGAGCACTCTTGCGAGCGGCCTTGTAGCCAGTTGTTTGCGTGGTGCTTTTCCACCAGTCGATTTGCGTGCAGTTTGCTTGGTACGAGCCATTTGGATTTCACAAAATTTCACGTTCACTACTTCACGTTTAAAAACACAATAAACGATCAGAGCATTTGCTACCTACTTATATAGCAATCGTGATGGTGAGAGAGAGAAAAACAGAGGCCATTTCATTGACGACCGAAGAACGAAACGAACATATCGTTCGTACTCTCTCGGGTTTTTGTCGTTTTACCTATAAATAGGGGGCACGCCGAAACGTTGAATTTAGTTCTTTAGTGACTTTCGTGCTGTGTGTGTATAATAGTATAAACAGTGAAAAATGACTGGTCGTGGTAAAGGAGGCAAAGGCTTGGGAAAGGGTGGCGCCAAGCGTCATCGCAAAGTGCTGCGTGATAACATCCAAGGTATCACGAAGCCTGCTATCCGCCGTTTGGCTCGTCGAGGCGGTGTGAAGCGCATATCTGGACTCATATACGAGGAAACGCGTGGCGTTCTGAAGGTTTTCTTGGAGAACGTAATTCGTGATGCCGTCACCTACACCGAACACGCCAAGAGGAAGACTGTTACAGCCATGGATGTTGTCTACGCTCTGAAGAGGCAAGGCCGCACCCTCTACGGATTTGGCGGTTAAAAAAACTGTAAATTCTGTACCCCTATTAAGCAATCGGTTTTTCAGGACCACTATTTAGTTTTTAAAAGGAGGAAGATTTTCAAAAAGTATTTATTTAATTGGTTGGGACTTAGAAAATATGTAGGTCGTAACTAAAAATAAATGTCGGTAGTTCGTACTCTTTCAGACGGAATGTGTATTTCTAACATGGCCTTGAACCGACTGAAGTGGTGGGTGTGGGAGTATTTAAAGAAGCAAATTGTAGTTTATACCGCATATAGAAGAAAACTGTACTACATGTCAATCTTTAAGTAGTTTTTTTTATGATTTACTATCTACAAAAAATTCCCAAGTGTAAAATTTTTTCAATTCTTTGGTAATAATTTGGTCGTCCTGAAAAGGACGGTTTGACGATTTTATGTACAAGTAGGTTTTTAGCTTAGCCTTTGAAACGTTTAGGCCTTCTTCTCGGTCTTCTTGGGCAACAGAACAGCCTGTATATTAGGCAACACGCCACCTTGTGCAATTGTGACGCCGGAGAGCAGCTTGTTTAACTCCTCGTCGTTTCGGATGGCCAGTTGCAGATGACGCGGAATAATTCTAGTCTTCTTGTTGTCACGAGCAGCATTGCCAGCCAACTCGAGAACCTCAGCGGCCAGATATTCCATTACGGCAGCTAGGTAAACTGGAGCGCCTGCACCAACACGCTCGGCGTAGTTGCCCTTTCGGAGCAGACGGTGAATACGGCCCACAGGGAATTGAAGACCGGCACGGTTCGAGCGGGACTTTGCCTTTCCCTTCACTTTGCCACCTTTTCCACGTCCAGACATTTTGCTTTGCGTTTATTTCACTTAGTTCACTTTACACACGGAACACGAATGCTCGTCGAACGCCGACAGC